>NW_016108099.1:61973-93810 GCF_001604975.1 Cebus imitator | reverse complement strand
CACACATCTGTTTAACTCTGTAAGTTGAACATACACCTTGACAATCATTCTGCTACATAGCTCCGTTTTTATTTTAGAGCCATATATTTCTCACTGCACCCTATATACCCATTCACTCTGGAATATCAAAATACAACTTTTAGAAGAAGCGTGTTTCTCACTTGCTGAATCTAAACAATGATGCAGCTTTCTAAGGTGAATGAACACAAAGAAGAGCAGTTTGAAAGAGATGTTTCCCGTGTTTTTTAGACACGATCTCACCGCTAATTCACATGAGCCTGTATATGGCTGTAAATATGTCTTTACAGATTCTCCAAAGAAAGGGTTTCTGAACTGCTACATTCACATATCTGCTTTACTCTGTAAGTTGAATATACACCTTGACAATCACTCTGATTGATAGAACCATTTTTGTTTTAGAACCCGATATTTCTCATTGCACCCTATAATCCCATTCACTCAGGAATCTCGAAACGCAGCTTTTAGAAGAAACGTGTCTCTAACTCGCTAAAACTAAACGTATATGCAACTCCCTAAGGTTAATGAACACCTAGCAGAGCAGTTTGAAAGAGTTGTTTCTCCTGTGGTTTAGACGCGATCTTACCGCTAATACTTACGAGCCTTAATATGGTTGGATATATCTCTTTCCAGATTCTCCAAAGAGAGGGTTTCTGAACTGCTATATTTACACATCTGTTTAGCTCTGTTCCTTGAATATACACCTTGACAATCATTCTGCTAGATAGCTCCGTTTTCTTTTTGAGGCAGATATTTCTCATAACACCCTCTACTCCCATTCACTCAGGAATATCTAAACGCAGCTTATAGAAGAAACGTGTTTCTAACTATCTGATTCTAAAGATATATGTAGCTTCCTAAGACGAACGATCACACAGCAGAGCGGTTTGAAAGAGACGTTTCTCCTGTGCTTTAGACGCGATCTTACCGCCAATTCTTATGAGCCTGTATGGGCTGGAAATATCTCTTTCCAGATTCTCCAAGGAAAGGGTTTCTGAACTGCTACATTCATACATCTGTTTAACTCTGTAAGTTGAATATACACCTTGACAATCACTCTGCTACATAGCTCCGTTTTTGTTTTAGAGCCTGATATTTCTCATTACACCCTATGCTCCCATTCACTCAGGAATATCCAAACGCAGCTTTTAGAAGAAACATGTTTCTAACTCGCTGAATCTAAACGTAGATGCAGCATCCTATGTTGAACGTACACACAGCAGAGCAGTTCAAAAGGGACGTTACTCCTGTGATTTAGACGTGATGTTACCGCTAATTCTTATGAGCCTGTATACGGCTGGAAATATCCCTCTCCATATTCTCCAAACAAAAGGTTTCTGAACTGCTACATTCACACATCTGTTTAACTCTGTAAGTTGAATATACACCTTGACAATCACTCTGCTACATAGCTCCGTTTTTGTTTTAGAGCCGGATATTTCTCATTACACCCTATACTCCCTTTCACTCAGGAATATCCAATCGCAGCTTTTAGAATAAACGTGTATCTAACTCACTGAATCTAAACATATATGCAACTTCCTAAGGATAATGAAAACACAGCAGAGCAGTTTCAAAGAGACATTTCTCCTGTGGTTTAGACGCGATCTTACCGCAAATACTTTTGAGCCTTAATACCTATGGATATATCTCTTTCCAGATTCTACAAAGAAATGGTTTCTGAACTGCTACATTCACAGATCTGTTTAACTCTGTACGTTGAATATACAGCTTGACAATCATTCTGCTGGGTAGATCCGTTTTTGTTTTAGAGCCAGATATTTCTCATTACACCCTATACTCCCATTCACTCAGGAATATCCAAACGCCCATTTTAGAAGAAACGTGTTTCTTTCTCGCTGAATCTGAACATAGATGCAACTTCCTAAGGTGAACGAACAAACAGCAGAGTAGTTTAAAAGAAGCGTTTCTCCTGTGGTTTACACCCGATCTTACTGATAATTATTATTAGCCTGAATATGGCTGGAAATATCTCTTTCCAGATTCTCCAAAGAAAGGGTTTCTGAACTGCTACATTCACATATCCGTTTAACTATGTAAGTTGAATATACACCTTGACAATCATTCTGCTACATAGCTCCGTTTTTTGTTTTAGAGCCAGATATTTCTCATTACACCCTATACTCCCATTCACTCAGGAATATCCAAGGACAGCTTTTACAAGACACATGTTTCTAACTCGCTGTATCTAAACATATATACAACTCCCTAAGGTGAATGTACACAGAGCAGAGCAGTTCGAAAGAGATATTTCTCCTGTGGTTTCGACGCGATCTTACTGCTAATTCTTATGAGCCTGTATATGGCTGGAAATATCTCTTTCCACATTCTCCAAAGAAAGGGTTTCTGAACTGCTACATTCACAAATCTGTGTACCTCTGTAAGTTGAATGTAAACCTTGACAATTATTCTGCTACATAGCTCCGTTTTTGTTTTAGAGCCAGATCGTTCTCATTACACCCTGTACTCGCCTTCACTCAGGAATATCCAAACACAGCTTTTAGAAGAAACGTGTTTATAACTCGCTGAATCAAAACATAGATGCGACTTCCTAAGGTCAACGAACACACAGCAGAGCAGTTTGAAAGAGTCGTTTCTCCTGTGGTTTAGACGTGATCTTACCACTAATTTTTAAGAGCCTGTACATACCTGGAAATATCTCTTTCCAGATTCTCAAAAGAAATGGTTTCTGAACTGCTACATTCACACATCTGTTTAACTCTGTAAGTTGAACATACACCTTGACAATCACTCTGCTGGATAGAACCGTTTTTGTTTTAGAACCCTATATTTCTCATTACACCCTATACTTTCATTCACTCAGGAATCTTGAAATGCAGCTTTTAGAAGAAACGTGTTTCTAACTCGCTAAAACTAAACATATATGCAACTCCCTAAGGTTAATGAACACCTAGCAGAGCAGTTTGAAAGAGTTGTTTCTCCTGTGGTTTAGATGCGATCTTACCGCTAATACTTATGAGCCTTAATATGGTTGGATATATCTCTTTCCAGAATCTCCAAAGAAAGGGTTTCTGAACTGCTACATTCACACATGTGTTTAATTCTGTAAGTTGAATATACACCTTGACAATTATTCTGCTACATAGCTCCGTTTTAGTTTTAGAGCCAGATAGTTCTCGTTACACCCTATACTCCCTTTCACACAGGAATATCCAAAAGCGACTTTTAGAAGGAACGTGTTTGTGACTCGCTGAATCTAAACATAGATGCAACTTCCTAAGGTGAATGATGACACAGCGGACCCGTTTGAAAGAGACGTTTTTCCTGTGGTTTAGACGCGATCTTACCGCTAATTCTTATGAGCCTGTATATGGCTGGAATATCTCTTTCCAGATTCTCCAAAGAAAGGGTTTCTGAACTGCTACATTCACAGATCTGTTTACCTCTGTACATTGAATATACAGCTTGACATTTATTCTGCTGGGAAGATCCGTTTTGTTTTAGAGCCAGATATTTCTCATTACGCCCTATACTCCCATTCACTCAGGAATATCCAAACGCAGCTTTTATAAGAAACGTGTTTCTAACTCGCTGAATCAAAACATAGATGCAACTTCCTAAGGTGAGTGAACACAAATAAGAGCAGTTTAAACTAGACGTTCTCCTGTGTTTTAAACGCAGTCTTACTGCTAGTTCTTATATGCCTCTATAAGGCTGGAAATATCTGTTTCCAGATTCTACAAAGAAAGGATTTCTGAACTGCTGCACACACACATCAGTTTAATTCTGTATGTTAATTGTACACCTTGACAACCATTCTGCTAGATTGCTTCGTTTTTGCTTTAGAGGAGGATATTTCTCATTACAGCCTATATTCCCATTCACTGTGGAATAGCCAAAAGTGGCTTTTAGAAGAAACGTGTTTCCAACTCGAAAATAGTCGTTTCTCCTGTGTTTTAAATGCAGTCTTACTGCTAATTCTTACATGCCTGTATATGACTGTAAATATCTGTTACTAGATTGTCCGAAGAAAGGATTTCTGAACTGCTGTACACACACACCAGTTTAACTCTGTAAGTTGGCTGCACAGTTCAACAACCATTCTGCCAGAAAGCTCCATTTTTATTTTAGAGCATGATATTTCTCATTACCGCCTATTCTCCCATTCACTATGGAATATCCAAACGCAGCTTTTAGCAGAAACATGTTTCTATCTCGCTGAATCTAAACATAGATGCAACTTCCTAAGGTGAACGCACACAGAGCAGAGCAGTTTGAAATACACGGTTCTCCTGTGTTTTAAACTAAGTCTCACTGCTAATTCTTATATGCCTGTATATGGCTGGGAATAGCTCTTTCTGGATTCTCCAAAGAAAGGATTTCTGAACTTCTGCACACACACAATTCTCTTTCACTCTCTAAGTTAATTGTACAGCTTGACAACCATTCTGCTAGATAGTTCCGTTTATGTTTTAGAGAAAGATATTTCTCATTACCGCCTATTCCCCCTTTCTCTCTGGAATATCCAAATGCAGCTTTTAGAAGAAACGTGTTTGTAACTCTCTGAATATAAGCATAGAGGCAATTTCAGAGGGTGAACGAACACAAAACACAGCAGTTTGAAATAGACGTTTCTCCTGTGTTTTTAAAAAAAGTCTTACAACTCATTCTTATATGCCTGTTTATGGCTGGAAGTATCTGTTTCTGGATTCCCCCAAAGAAAGAATTTCAGAACTGCAGTACACACACATCAGTTAAACTCTGTAAGTTGATTGTACAGCTTGACAACCATTCTGTTAGATAGCTCTGTTTTTGTTTTAGAGAAAGATATTTCTCATTACAGCCTATCTTCTCATTCACTCTGGAATATCGAAACGCAGCTTTTTGAAGAAACGTGTTTCCAACTCGCTGAATCTAAATGTAGATGCAACTTCCTAAGGTGAACGAACACACAGCAGAGCAGTTTGAAATAGACCTTTCTCCAGAGTTTTAAAAGCAGTCTTATTGCTAAATTTTATATGTCTTTATATGGCTGTAGATATCTGTTTCTAGATTCTCCAAAGAAAGGATTTCTGAATGGCTGCACACACCCATCAGTTTAACTCTTTAAGTTGATTGTACAGCTTCACAACAATTCTTTTGGTTAGCTCCGTTTTTGTTTTAGAGCAAGATATTTCTCATTGCAGCCTGTACCCCATTCACTCTGGATATCCAAACACAGCTTGTAGAATAAACGTGTTTCTAACTCACTGAATCTAAACATAGATGCAAGTTCCTAAGGAGAATGAACACAAAGCAGAGCAGTTTGAAACAGAGGTTTCTCCTGTGTTTTAATCGCAGTCTTACTGCTAAATCTTGTATGCCTGTATATGGTTGGAAATATGTTTTTCTACATCTCCAAAGAAACGATTCCTGAACTGCTGCACACAAACATCCGTTTAACTCTGTAAGTTTATTGCAGAGCTTGACAATCATTCTGCTAGATAGCTGTGTTTTTGTTTTAGAGCAAGATATTTCTCATTACAGCCTGTACTCCCATTCACTCTGGAATATCAAAATACAACTTTTAGAAGAAGCGTGTTTCTAACTCGCTGAATCTAAGCATAGATGCAACTTCCTAAGAGGAGGGAACCCAAAGCAGAGGATTTTGAAATACACGTTTATCCTGTGTTTTAAATGCAGTCACACCGCTAATTCTTATGTGCCTGTATATTGCTGGAAATATCTGTTTCTAGATTCCCCAAGGAAAGAATTTCTGAACTGCTGCACACACACATCAGTTTATCTCTGTAAGTTGATTGTACAGCTTGACAATCATCATGCTAGAAAGCTCCGTTTTTGTTTTGGAACAAGATATTTCTCATTACAACCTTTACTCCCATTCACTCTGGAATATCCAAACGCAGCTTTTAGAAGAAACGTGTTTCAAACTCGCTGATTCTAAACCTATTTGAAACTTCATGAGGTGAACGAACACAAAGCAGAGCACTTTGAAATAGACGTTTCTCCTGTGTTTTAAATGCAGTCTCACTGCTAATACTTGTATGCCTGTATATGGCTAGAAATATCTTTTTCTAGATCCTCCAAAGAAAGGATTTCTGAACTGCTACACAAACACATCTGTTTAACTCTGTAAGTGGATTTTACAGGTGGAAAAGAATTCTACTAGATAGTTCCGTTTTTGTTTTAGAGCAAGATATTTCTCATTACCGCCTATTCCCCCTTTCACTTTGGAATATCCAAACGCAGCTTTTAGAAGAAACGCGTTTCTAACCCGCTGAAACTAAACATTGAAGCAACTTCCTAAGGTGAACGAACACAAAGCAGAGAAGTTTGACATAGCCGTTCCTCCTGTGATTAAAAGGCAGTCTTACTGCTAATTCCTATATGCCTGTATATGGCTGGAAATATCTGTTTCTAGATTCACCAAAGAAAGGATTTCTGAAGTGCTGCATACACATCAGTTTACCTCTGTAAGTTGATTGTACAGCTTCACAACCATTCTGCTAGATAGCTCCGTTTATGTTTTAGAGCAAGATGTTTCTCATTACAGCCTATACTCCCCTTCACTCTGGACTATACAAACGCAGTTTTTAGAAGAAATGTGTTTCTAACTCGCTGGATCTAAGCATAGAGGCAACTTCTTAAGGTGAACGATCACAAACACAGCAGTTTTAAATAGACGTTTCCCTGTGTTTTCAACAAAGTCTTACAGCGAAGTCTTATGTGCATGTATATGGCTGGAAATATCTGTTTCTAGATTCTCCAAAGAAAGGATTTCTGAACTGCTGCTAACACACATCAGCTTAACTCTGTAAGTTGATTGTACAGCTTGACAACCATTCTGCTAGATAGATGCGTTTTTGTTTTACAGCAAGATATTTCTCATTACCGCCTACTCTTCCATTCACTCTGGAATATCCAAATGCAGCTATTAGAAGAAACGTGTTTCTAACTCGCTGAATCTAAACATAGATGTAACTCTCTAAGGTGAATGAACACGCAAAAGAGCGGTTTGAAATAGACGTTTCTCCTGTATTTTAAACGCAGCCATACTGCTAGTTCTTATATTCCCGTATATGGCTGGAAATATTTGTTTCTAGATTCTCCATAGAAAGGATTTTTGAACTGCTGCACACACACACATCAGCTTAACTCTGTAAGTTGATTGTTCAGCTTGACAATGATTCGGCTATATAGATCCGTTTTTGTTTTAGTGCAAGATATTTCTCATTACAGCCTATACTCCCATTCACTCTGGAATATCCAAACGCAGCTTTTAGAAGAAATGTTTTTCCAACTCGCTGAATCTAAACATAGATGCAACTTCCTAGGGTGAACGAACACAAAGCAGAGTAGTTTGACATGGGCGGTTCTCCTGTGTTTTAAACGCAGTCTTACTGCTAATTATTCTAACCCTGTATATGGCTGGAAATATCTGTTTCTAGATTATCCAAAGAAAAGATTTCTGAAGTGCTGCACACACACATGAGTTTAACTCTGTAAGTTGACTTCACAGCTCGACAAGTATTCTGCTAGATAGCTCCGTTTTAGTTTTATAGCAAGATATTCCTCATTACAGCCTATACTCCCATTCACTCTGGAATATCGACAGGCAGGTTTTAGAAGAAACGTGTTTCTAATTCGCTGAATCTAAACATAGGTGTAACTTCCTAAGGTGAACGATCGCAAAGCAGAGCAGTTTGAAATATACGTTTCTCCGGTGTTTTAAACGAAGTTTCACTGCTAATACTTATATGCGTGTATATGGCTGGAAATAACTCTTCCTAGATTCTGCAAATTAATGATTACTGAACTGCTGCAGACACACATCAGTTTAGCTCTGTAAGTTAATTTTACAGCTTGACAACCATTCTGTTAGACAGCTCAGTTTTTGTTTTAGAGCAAGATATTTCTCATTACAGCCTATACTCACATTCACTCTGAAATATCCAAAAGCAGCGTTTAGAAGAATCGTTTTTCTAACTCGCTGAATCAAAACTTTAGATGCAACTTCGTAAGGTGAATGAACACAAAGCACAGCAGTGTGAAATAGACGTTTCACCTGTATTTTAAACACAGTCTTACTGATAGTTCTTATTTGCCTGAATATGGCTGGATATATCTGTATCTAGATACTCTAAAGAAAAGATTTCTGGTCTGCTGAGCACACACATCAGTTTAACTCTTTAAGTTGATCGTATAGTTTGACAGCCATTCTGCTAGATAGCTCCGTTTTGGTTTTGGAGCAAGATATTTCTCATTACAGCCTATACTCCCATTCTCTTGGGAATATCCAAACGCAGCTTTCAGAAGAAACGTGTTTCTAACTCGCTGAATCTAAACTTTAGATGCAACTTTGTAAGGTGAACGAACACAAAGCAGAGCAGTTTGAAATATAAGTTTCTCCTGTGTTTTAAAATCATTCTCACTGTTAAGTCTTATATGCCTATCTATGGCTGGATATATCTGTTTCCTAGATTATCCAAGGAAATGATTTCTGAACTGTTGCCCACACACATCAGTTTACACTGTAAGTTGATTGTGCAGCTTGACAACCATTCTGCCAGCTACCTCCGTTTTTGTTGTAGAGCAAATTATTTCTTTTTACAGCCTATATTCCTATTCACTCTGGAGTAGAAAGGCAGCTTTTAGAAGAAATGTGTTTCTAACTCGCTGAAAGTAAACATAGATGCAACTTCCTAAGGTGAGTGAACACAAAGCAGAGCAGTTTGAAACAGACGTTTCTCCTGTGGTTTATACGCGATCTTACTGCTAATTCTTATGAGCACGTATATGGCTGGTAATATCTCTTTCCAGATTCTCCAAAGAAAGGGTTTCTGAACTGCTACATTCACACATCTGTTTAACTCTGAAAGTTGAATATACACCTTGACAATCGTTCTGCTACATAGCTCCGTTTTTGTTTTAGAGCCAGATATTTCTCATTACAACCTATACTCCCATTCACTCAGGAATATCCAAACACCCGTTTTAGAAGAAACGTGTTTCTAACTCGCAGAATTTAAACATATATACAGCTTCCTATGGTGAACGAACACACAGCAGAGCAGTTTGAAACAGATGTTTCTCTTGTAGTTTAGATGCGTACTTACTGCTAATTCTTATGAGCCTGTATAAGGCTGGAAAATCTCCTTCAAGATTCTTCCAATGAAAGGTATTCTGAACTGCTACATTCACAAATCTCTTTAACTATGTAAGTTGAATATACACTTTGAGAATCATTCTGCTAGGTAGCTCCGTTTTTGTTTTAGAGCCAGATATTTCTCATTACACCCTATACTCCAATTCACTCTGGAATATCAAAATACAACTTTCAGAAGAAGCGTGTTTCCAACTCGCTGAATCTAAACATAGATGAAACTTCCTGAGGTGAATGAACACAAAGCAGAGCAGTTTGAAATAGACGTTTCTCCTGTGTTTTAAATGTAGTCTTACTTCTAGTTCTTATATGCATGTATATGGCTGGAAATATCTTTTTCCAGATTCTCCAAAAGGGGATTTCTGAGCTGCTGCACACACACATTAGTTTAACTCTGTAAGTTGATTGTACTACTTGACAACCATTCTGCTAGATAGCTGCGTGTTTGTTTTAGAGCAAGGTATTTCTCATTACCGCCTATACTCCCATTCACTCAGGAATATCCAAACGCAGCTTTTAGAAGACACGTGTTTCTAACTCGCTGAATATAAACATAGATGCAACTTCCTAAGGTGAAGGAACAAAAAGCAGAGCAGTTTTAAATAGACGATTCTTCTGTGTTTTAAACGACTTGTTACTGCTAGTTCTTACATGACTGTATATGGCCTTAAATATCTGTTTCCAGATTCTCCAGAGAAAGGATTTCTGAAATGCTGCACACACACATCAGTATAACTCTGTAACTTGATTGTATAGCTTGAGAACCATTGTGCTAGATAGCTGCGTTTTTGTTTTAGAGCAAGATATTTCTCATTACAACCTATAGTCCCATTCACTCTGGAAAATCCAAACGCAGCCTTTAGAAGAAACTGTTGTCTAACTCGCTGAATCTAAACATAGATGCAACTTCTGAAGGTGAACGAACACATAGCAGAGCAGTTTGAAATAGACGTTTCTCCTGTGTTTTAAGCGCCATCTTACTGCTACTTATTATATGCCTGTGTATGGCAGGAAATACCAGTTTCCGGATTCACCAAAGAAAGGATTTCTGAACTGCTGCACACACACATCAGTTTAACTCTAAGTAAATTGTACAGTTTGACCACCATTCTGCTAGATAGCTCCGTTTTTGTTTTAGAGCAAGATATTTCTCATTACACCCTACAATCGCTTTCACTCTGGAATATCCAAATGCAGCTTTTAGGAGAAACGTGTTTCGAACTCGGTGCATCTAAACATAGATGCAACTTCCTGAGGTGAATGAACACAAAGCAGAGCAGTTTGAAATAGACGTTTCTCCTGTGTTTTAAACGCAGTCTTACTTCTAGTTCTTATATGCATGTATATGGCTAGAAATATCTTTTTCCAGTTTCTCCAAAGAAAGGATTTCTGAGCTGCTGCACACACACATTAGTTTAACTATGTAAGCTGATTGTACTGCTTGACAACCATTCTGTTAGATAGCTGCGTGTTTGTTTTAGAGCAAGGTATTTCTCATTACAGCCTATACTCCCATTCACTCTGGATTATCCAAACGCAGCTTTTAGAAGAAATGTGTTTCTAACTCGTTGAATCTAAACATAGATGCAACTTCCTAGGGTGAACAAACACAAAGCAGAGCAGTTTGACATGGGCGGTTCTCCTGTGTCTTATACGCATATATACTGCTGGAAATATCTGATTCCAGATGCTCCAAAGAAAGGATTTCTGAGCTGCTGCACACACACAAAGTTTACTCTGTAAGTTGATTGTACCGCTTGACAACCATTCTGCTACATAGCTGCGTGTTTGTTTTAGAGCAACATATTTCTCATTATACGCTATACTCAAATTCACTCTGGAATATCCACACGCAGCTTTTAGAAGAAACGTGTTTCTAACTCGTTGAATCTAAACATAGATGCAACTTCATAAGGTGAACGAACACAAAGCAGAGCAGTTTGAACTAGACGTTTCTCCTGTGTTTTATACGCAGTCTTAGTGCTAATTCTTATATGTCTGTATATGGCTGGAAATACCTGTTTCTAGTTTCTCCAAAGAAAGGAATTTTCAACTGCTGCACACACACATCATTTTACCTCTGTAAGTTGATTGCAAAATGACAACCATTATGTTAGATAGGTGAGTTTTTGTTTCAGAGCAAGATATTTGCCATTAAATAGTAGAGTCCCATTGACTCTGAAATATCCAAACACAGCTTTTGGAAGAAAAGTGTTTCTAACTCGCTGAATCTAAATATAGAGGCAACTTCCTAAGGTGAATGAACACAAAACAGGGCAGTTTGAAATAGACGTTTCTCCTGTGTTTTAAGCGCAGTATTACTGCTAGTTCTTATATGTCTGTATATAGTTATAAATATCTGTTTCCTGATTCTCCAGAGAAAGGATTTCTGAACTGCTGCATGCACACATCTGTTTAACTCTGTAAGTTTATAGGGCAGCTTGACAACCATTCTGCTAGATAGCTGCGTTTTTGTTATAGAGCAAGATGTTTCTCATTACACCCCATAGTCCCATTAACTCAGGAATATCCAAACTCAGCTTTTAGAAGAAAAGTGTTTCTAACTCTCTGAATCTAAGTATAGATGTAACTTCCTGAGGTGAATGAACACAAAGCAGAGCAGTTTGAAATAGGCCTTTCTCCTCTGTTTTAAACGCAGGCTTACTGCTAGTTCTTATATGCCTGTATATGCCTGGAAATATCTGTTTTCACATTCTCCAAAGAAAGGATCTCTGAACTGCTGCACACACACATCATTTTAACTCTGTAAGTTGATTGCACAGCTTGACAACCATTCTGCAAGATAGCTGCGTTTTTGTTTTAGAGCAAGATAGTTTTCATTACAGCGTAGACTCCTATTCACTCTGGAATATCCAAGCGCAGCGTTTAGAAGAAACGTGTTTCTAACTCGCAGAAACTAAACATAGATGCAACTTCCTAGGGTGAACGAACACAAAGCAGAGCAGTTTGACATAGACGTTTCTACTGTGTTTTAAATGCCTTCTTACTGCTAGTTCTTATATGCCTGTATATGGCTGGAAATATCTGTCTCCAGATTCTCCAAAGAAAAGATTTCTGAACTGCTGCACACACACATCAGTTTTACTCTGTAAGTAGATTGTACAGCTTGAGAACCATTATGCGAGATTGCTGCATTTTTGTTTTAGTGCAAGATATTTCTCATTACAGCCTATACTCCCATTCACTCTGGAATATCCAATTGCAGCTTTTAGAAGAAACTTGTTTTTAACTCGTTGAATCTAAACATAGATGTGAATTCCTAAGGTGAACAAACACAAAGCAGAGAAGTCTAAAATAGAGGATTCTCCTGTGTTTTATACGCAGTCTTAAGGGTAGTTCTTATATGCCGGTATATGGCTGAAAATATCTGTTTGCAGATTCTCCAAAGAAAGGATTTCTGAACTGCTGCAAACACACATCAGGTTAACTCTGTAATTTGATTGTACAGCTTGACAGCCATTCTGCTAGATTGCTGCGTTTTTGTTGTAGAGCAAGATATTTCTCATTACAGCATATATTCCCATTCACTCTGGAATATCCAAACGTAGCTTTTAGAAGACACTTGTTTCTACCTTGCTGAATGTAAACGTAGATGCAACTTCCTGAAGTGAACGAACAAAAATCGGAGCAGTTTGAGATAGGCATATCTCCTGTGTTTTAAACGCAGTCTTACTGCTAATTCTTACAGGCCTGAATATGGCTGGAAATATCTGTTTCTAGATACTCCAGAGAAAGGATTTCTGAAGTGCTGCACACACACATCAGTTTAACTCTGTAAGTTCGTTGTACAGCTTGACAACCGTTCTGCCAGATAGCTCCGATTATGTTTTAGAACAAGATATTTATCATTACACCCTATACTCCCATTCACTCTGGAATATCCAAACGCAGCTGTTAGAAGAAACGTGTACCTAACTCGCTGGAACTAAACATAGAGGCAACTTCCTAAGGTGATCGAACACAAAGCCGAGCAGTTTGAACTAGACATTTCTCCTGTGTTTTAAACTCCGTCTTACTGCTAATTCTTATATGCCTGTATATGGCTGGGAATATCTGTTTCTAGATTCCCCAAAGAAATAATTTCTGAAGTGCTGCACACACGCATCAGTTTAACTCTGTAAGTTCGTTGTACAGCTTAACAACCATTCTGCCAGACAGCTCCTTTTTTGTTTTAGAGGAAGACATTTCTCATTACAGCCTATATTCCCATTCACTCTGGAATCGGCAAACGTGGCTTTTAGAAGAAACGTGTTTATAACTCGGAAATAGTCGTTTCTCCTGTGTTTTAAATGCAGTCTTACTGCTAATTCTTACATACCTGTATATGACTGTAAATATCTGTTACTAGATTGTCCAGACAAAGGATTTCTGAACTGCTGCACACACACATCAGTTTAACTCTGTAAGTTGACTCTGCAGCTCAACAACCATTCTGCCAGATAGCTCCGTTTTTCTTTTAGAGCAAGATATTTCTCATTACCGCCTATTCTCCCATTCACTCTGGAATATCCAAACGCAGCTTTTGGAAGAAACGTGTTTCTATCTCGCTGAATCTAAACATAGATGCAACTTCCTAAGGTGAACGAACACAGAGCAGAGCAGTTTCAAATACACTTTTCTCCTGTGTTTTAAACGCAGTCTCACTGCTAATTCTTGTATGTCTGTATATGGCTGGAAAGAGCTGTTTTTGGATACTCCAAAGAAAGGATTTCTGAACTTCTGCACACACACATTATCTTTCACTCTCTACGTTAATTGTACAGCTTGACAACCATTCTGCTAGATAGTTCCGTTTATCTCTTAGAGAAAGATATTTCTCATTACCGCCTATTCTTCCATTCACTCTGGAATATCCAAGCGCAGCTTTTAGAGGAAACGTGTTTGTAACTCTCTGAATCTAAGCATAGATGCAATTTCCTAAGGTGAACGAACACAAAGCAGAGCAGTTTGAAATAGACGTTTCTCCTGTGTTTTCAAAACCAGTCTTACAGCTCATTCTTATATGCCTGTATATGGCTGGAAGTATCTGTTTCTGGATTCCCCAAAGAAAGAATTTCAGAACTGCGGTCCACACACATCAGTTAAACTCTGTAAGTTGATTGTACAGCTTGACAACCATTCTGCTGGATACCTCCGTTTTTGTTTTAGTGCAAGATATTTCTCATTACAGCCTATACTCCCATTCACCCTGGAATGTCCAAACGCAGCCTTTAGAAGAAACGTGTTTCTAACTCGCTGAATCTAAACATAGATGCAACTTCCTAAGGTGAACGAACACACAGCAGAGCAGTTTGAAATAGACCTTTCTCCTGAGTTTTAAACGCAGTCTTACTGCTAAATTTTATATGCCTTTACATGGCTGTAGATATCTGTTTCTAGATTATCCAAGGAAAGGATTTCTGAACGGCTGCACACACTCATCAGTTTAGCTCTTTAAGTTGATTGTACAGCTTCACAACAATTCTTCTAGTTAGCTCCGTTTTTGTTTTAGAGCAAGATATTTCTCATTGCATCCTGTACTACCATTCACTCTGGATATCCAAACACAGCTTGTAGAAGAAACGTGTTTCTAACTCGCTGAATGTAAACATAGATGCAACTTCCTACGGTGAATGAACACAAAGCAGAGCTGTTTGAAATAGACGTTTCTCCTGTGTTTTAATGGCAGCCTTACTGCTAATTCTTATATGCCTGCATATGCCTGGAAAATGTTTTTCTACATTCTCCAAAGAAATGATTCCTGAACTGCTGCACACAACCATCCGTTTAACTCTGTAAGTTTATTGCAGAGCTTGACAATCATTCTGCTAGATAGCTGTGTTTTTGTTTTAGAGCAAGATATTTCTCATTACAGCCTGTACTCCCATTCACTATGGAATATCCAAACGCAGCTTTTAGAAGAAACGTGCTTCTAACTCGCTGAATCTAAACGTAGATCAAACTTCTTGAGGTGAATGAACACAAAGCAGAGCAGTTTGAAATAGACGTTTCTCCTGTGTTTTAAACACAGTCTCACTGCTAATTCTTATATGGCTGTACATGGATAGAAATATCTTTTTCTAGATCCTCCGAAGAAAGGATTTCTGAACTGCTACACAAATACATCTGTTTAACTCTGTAAGTGGATTTTACGGCTGGGAAAGAATTCTGCTAGATAGCTCCGTTTTTGTTTTAGAGCAAGATATTTCTCATTACAGCCTATACTGCCGTTCCGTCTGTAATATCCAAACGCAGCTTTTAGAAGAAACGCGTTTCTAACCCGCTGAAACTAAACATAGAAGCAACTTCCTAAGGTGAACGAACACAAAGCAGAGCAGTTTGAAATAGCCGTTTCTCCTGTGTTTAAAAGGCAGTCTTACTGCTAATTCCTATATGCCTGTATATGGCTGGAAATATCTGTTTCCAGATTCTCCAAAGAAAGGATTTCTGAAGTGCTGCACACACATCAGTTTAACTCTGTAAGTTGATTGTACAGCTTGACAACCATTCTGTTAGAGAGCTCAGTTTTTATTTTAGAGCAAGATAGTTCTCATTACAGCCTATACTCACATTCACTCTGGAATATCCAAAAGCAGCATTTAGAAGACACGTGTTTCTAACTCGCTGACTCTAAACTTTAGATGCAACTTCGTAAGGTGAACGAACACAAAGCAGAACAGTGTGAAATAGACGTTTTGCCTGTATTTTAAACGCAGTCTTACTGCTAGTTTTTATATGCCTGCATATGGCTGGAAATGCCTGTTTCCAGATTTTCCAAAGAAAGGATTTCTGAAGTACTGCACACACACACATAAGTTTAGCTATGTAAGTTGATTGTACACCTTGACAACAATTCTGCTAGATAGCTCCGTTTTTGTTTTAGAGCAAGATATTTCTCATTACAGCCTATACTCCCATTTTCTCGGGAATATCCAAACGCAGCTTTCAGAAGAAACGTGTTCCTAACTCGCTGAATCTAAACTTTATATGCAACTTCGTAAGGTGAACAAACACAAAGTAGAGCAGTTTGAAATATACGTTTCTCCTGTGTTTTAAAAGCATTCTCACTGTTAAATCTTATATGCCTATATATGACTGGAAATATCTGTTCCTAGATTATCCAAGGAAATGATTTCTGAACTGTTGCAGCCACACATCAGTTTACCACTGTAAGTTGATTGTGCAGCTTGACAACCATTCTGCTAGATACCTCCGTTTTTGTTTTAGAGCAAGATATTTCTTATTACAGCCTATATTTCCATTCACTCTGGAGTATCAAAACGCAGCTTTTAGAAGAAACGTGTTTCTAACTCGCTGAATGTAAACATAGATGCAACTTCCTAAGGTAAACAAACACACAGAAGAGCAGTTTGAAATAGGCGTTTCTCCTGTGTTTTAAACGCAGTCTTACTGCTAATTCTTATATGCCTGTATATGGCTGGAAATATTTCCTTCTATTTTCTCCAAAGAAAGGATTTCTTAAGAGTTGCACACACACCAACCAGTTTTAATCTGTAAGTTGATTGTACAGGTTGACAACCTTTCTGCTAGATAGCTCCGTTTTTGTTTTAGTGCAAGATATTTCTCATTACAGCCTATACTCCCATTCACTCTAGAATATCCAAACGCAGCTTTCAGAAGAAACGTGTTTCCATCTCGCTGAATCTAAACAAAGATGCAACATCCTAAGGTGAACGAACACAAAGCAGAGCAGTTTGTAATAGTCGTTTCTCTTCTCTTTTAAATTCAGTCTTACAGCTAATTCTTATCTGCCTGTATGTGGCTAAAAATATCTGTTTCTAGATTCTCCAAAGAAAGGATTTCTGAACTGCAGCACAAACACATCATTTAACTCTGTAAGTTGATTTTACAGCTTGACAACCACATCAGTTTAGCTCTGTAAGTTGACTGTACAGCTCGACAAACATTTTGATAGATAGCTCCGTTTTTGTTTTAGAGCAAGATATTTCTCATTACAGCCTATAGTCCCAGTCACTCTGGAATATCCAAACGCAGCCGTTAGAAGAAACGGTTTTCTAAACTCGCTGAATCTAAACATAGATGCAACTTCCTAAGGTGAACGAACAAAAAGTAGATCAGTTTGAAATACACGTTTCTCCTGTGTTTTAAACGCAGTCTTACTGCTAGTTCTTACATGCCTGTATATGGCTGGAAATATCTCTTTCCAGAGTCTCCATAGAAAGGATTTCTGAACTGATGCCAAGGAACATCAGTTTAACTCTGTAAGTTGATTGCACAGCTTGAAAACCATTCTGCTAGATAGCTGCGTTTTTGTTTTAGAGCACGATATTTCTCCTTATGGCCTATAATCCATTTCACTCTGGAATATACAAACGCAGATTTTAGAAGAAACGTTTTTCTAACTCGCTGAATCTAAACATAGATGCAGCATCCTAAGGTGATCGTACACACAGCAGAGCAGTTCGAAAGCGACGTTTCTCCTGTTGTTTAGACGTGATATTACCGCTAATTCTTATGAGCCTGTATATGGCTGAAAATAACTCTTTCCAGATTCATGAAAGAAAGGGTTTCTGAACTGCTACATTCACACATATGTTTAAATCTGTAAGTTGATTGTATGCCTTGACAATCATTCTGCTAAATAGCTCCGTTTTTGTTTTAGAGCCAGATATTTCTCATTACACCCTATAATCCCATTCACTCAGTAATATCGAACTGCAGCTTTTAGAAGAAACGTGTTTCTAACTCGTTGAATGTAAACATAGATGCAACTTCCTAAGGTGAACGAACACACAGCAGAGCAGTTTGAAAGAGACGATTCTCCTGTGGTTTAAACGTGATCTTACCGCTAATTCTTATGTGCCTGAGTTTGGCTGGAAATATCTCTTTCTAGATTCTCCAAAGAAAGGGTTTCTGAACTGCTACATTCACAAATCTGTTTAACTCTGTAAGTTGCATATACACCTTCACAAACGTTCTGCTGGATAGCTCCGCTATTTTTTTAAAGCCAGATATTTCTCATTACACCCTATACTCCCATTCACTCAGGAATATCCAAACGCAGCTTTTAGAAGAAATGTGTTTCTAACCTGCTGAATGTAAACATAGATGCAACTTCCTAACATGAAGGAACACACAGTAGAGCAGTTTGAAAGAGACTTTTCTCCAGTGGTTTAGATGCAATCTTATTGCTAATTCTTATGTGCCTTTATATAACTGAAAATATCTCTTTCCAGATTCTCGAAAGGGTTTCTAAACTGCTACATTCACACATCTGTTTAACACTGTAACTTAAATACACACCTTGATAATCATTCTGCTACATACTTCCTTTGTGTTTTAAAGCCAGATATTTCTCATTACGCCCTATACTCACATTCACTCAGGAATATCCAAAGGTAGCTTTTAGAAGAAACATGTTTCGCACTCGTTGAATCTAAACATAGATGCAACTTACTAAGGTGAATGAACACACAGGAGAGCAGTTTGAAAGAGACGTTTCTCCGGTGGCTTAGACGTGAACTTACCGCTAATTCTTATGTGCTTGTATATATCTGGAAATATCTCTTTCCAGATTCTCCAAAGAAAGCGTTTCTGAACTGCTACATTCACACATCCGTTTAAATCTGTACGTTGAATATACACCTTGACAATCATTCTGCTAGATAGCTCCGTTGTTGTTTTAGAGCCAGATATTTCTCATTACACCCTATACTCCCATTAACTCAGGAATATCCAAACGCAGCTTTTAGAAGAAACGTATTTCTAACTCGCTGATTCTAAACATGGAAGCAACTTCCTAAGGTGAACGAATACACAGCAGAGCAGTTCGAAAGAACGGTTTCACTTGTGGTTTCGACGCGATCTTACTGCTAATTCTCTTGTGCCTGTATATGGCTGGAAATATCTCTTTCTAGGTTCTCCAAAGAAAGGGTTTCTGAACTGCTACATTCACAAGTCAGTTTAAATGTGTATGTTGAATATACAGTTTGACAATCATTCTGCTATATATCTCCGTTTTTGTTTTAGAGCCAGACATTTCTCATTATACCCTATTCTCCCTTTCACTCAGGAATATCCAAACGGAGCTTTTAGAAGAAACGTGCTTCTAACTCTCTGTATCTAAACATAGATGTAACTTCATAACGTGAACGAACACACAGCAGAGCATTTTGAAAGAGACGTTTCTCCTGTGGTTTAGAAGTGATTGTACCACTAATTCTTAGGTGCATGTATATGGCTGGAAATATCTCTTTCTAGATTCTCCAAAGAAAGGGTTTCTGAACTGCTACATTCACACATCTGTTTACCTCTGTAAGTTGAATATACAACTTGACAATCTTTCTGCTAGATAGCTCTGTTTTTGTTTTAGAGCCAGATATTTCTCATTACACCCTATACTCCCTTTCACTGAGGAATATCCAAAGGCAGCTTTTAGAAGAAATGTGTTTCTAGCTCACTGAATCAAAACACGGGTGCAAATTCCTAATGTCAACGAACACACAGCAGAGCAGTTTGAAAGAGACGTTTCTCCTGTGCGTTAGACGCGATCTTACCGCTAATTTTTAAGTGCCTGAATATGGCTGGAAAAATCTCTTTCCAGATTCTGCAAAGAAAGTGTTTCTGAACTGCTACATTCACACATCTGTTTCCCTCTGTAAGTTGAATATACAACTTGACAATCTTTCTGCTAGATAGCTCTGTTTTTGTTTTAGAGCCAGATATTTCTCATTACACCCTATACTCCCTTTCACTGAGGAATATCCAAATGCAGCTTTTAGAAGAAAAATGTTTCTAACTCGCTGAATCTAAAACATAGATGCAACTTCCTAAGGTGAATGAACACAGAGCAGAGTAGTTTGAAAGGGACATTTTTCCTGTGGTTTAGAAACTATCTTACCACTAATTCTTACGTGACTGTATATGGCTGGAAATATCTCTTTCTAGATTCTCTAAGGAAAGGGTTTCTAAACTGCTACGTTCACAAATCTGTTTACCTCTGTAAGCTGAATATACACCTTTACAATCATTCTACTAGATAGCTCCGTTTTTGTTTTAGAGTCACATATTTCTCTTTGCACCCTATACTCCCTTTGACTCAGGAATATCGAAACACAGCTTTTAGAAGAAACGTGTTTCTAACTAGCTGAATCAAAACATAGATGCAACTACCTAAGCTGAACGATCACGCAGTAGAGCAGTTTGAAAGAGTCTTTTCTGCTGTTGTTTAGACGCGATTTTAATGCTAATTCTTATGTGCCTGTATATGCCTGGAAATATCTCTTACTAGATTATCCAAAGAAAGGGTTTCTGAACTGCTACATTCACAAATCAGTTTAACTCTGTAAGTTGAATATACACCTTGACAATCATTCTGCTAGATACCTCCGTTCTTGTTTTAGAGCCAGATATTTCTCATTACACTCTATACTCCCATTCAGTCAGGAATATCCAAACGCAGCTTTTAGAAGAAACGTGTTTCCAACTCGCTGAATCTAAACACGGATGCAAGTTCCTAATGTCAACGAACACACAGCAGAGCAGTTTGAAAGAGACGTTTCTCCGGTGCGTTAGACGCGATCTTACCGCTAATTCTTATGTGCCTGTATAAGGCTGAAAATATCTCTTTCCAGATTATCCAAAGAAAGGGTTTCAGAACTGCTACATTCACACATCTTTTTACCTCTGTAAGTTGAATATACACGTTGACAATCATTCTGCTAGATAGCTCTGTTTTTGTTTTAGAGCCAGATATTTCTCATTGCACCCTATACTCCAATTCACTCAGGAATATCCAAACGCAGCTTTTAGAAGAAACGTGTTTCTAACTTGCTGAATACAAACATAGATGCAACTTCCTAAGGTCAACGAACACACAGCAGAGTAGTTTGAAAGAGACGTTTCTCCTGTGGTTTAGACGCAATCTCGCCGCTAATTCTTATGTGCCTTTGTATGGCTGACAAAACATTTTCTAGATTCTCCTAAGTAAAGGTTTCTGAACTGCTACATTCACACATCTGTTTAACTCTATATGTTGAATATACACCTTGGCAATCATTGTGGTTGATGGCTCCGTTTTTGTTTTAGAGCCAGAGATTTCTCATTACACCCTATACTCCCATTCACTCGGGAATATCCCAACGCAGCTTTTAGAAGAAACATGGTTCTAACTCAGTGAGTGTAAACATGGATCCAACTTCCTAAGGTGAACGAACACAAAGCAGAGCAGTTTGAAAGAGGCGTTTCTCCTATGGTTTAGACGCGGTATTACCACTCATTCTTATGTGCTTGTGTATAGCTGGATATATCTCTCTAGATTCTCCAAAGAAAGGGTTTCTGAACTGCTACATTCACATGTCTGTTTACCTCTGTAAGTTCAGTATACACCTTGACAATCATTCTGCTAGATAGCTCCCTTCTTGTTTTAGCGCCAGATATTTCTCATTACACCCTATATTCCCATTCACTCAGGAATATCCAAACGCAGCTTTTAGAAGAAACGTGTTTCTAACTCGGTGAATCTAAACCTTTGTGCAACTTCCTAAGGTGAGGGAACACACAGCAGAGCAGTTTGAAAGAGACGTTTCTAATGTGGCTTAGACACTATCTTACTGCTAATTCTTATGTGCCTGTATATGGCTCGAAATATCTGTTTCCAGATTCTCCAAAGAAAGGGTTTCTGAACTTTTTCATTCACTCATCTGTTTAACTCTGTAAGTTTACTATACAGCTTGACAATAATTCTGCTTGATAGCTCTCTTTTGGTTTTAGAGTCAGATATTTGTCATTACAACCTATACTACCATTCACTCAGGAATATCTAAAGGCAGCTTTTAGAAGAAACGTGTTTCTAGCTCGCTGATTCAAAACAGAGTTGCAACATCCTAAGGTGAACGAACACACAGTAGAGCAGTTTGAAAGAGACATTTCTCCTGTGCTTTAGACGTGACCTTACCGCTAATTCTTATGTGCCTACCTGTGGCTGGAAATATCTCTTACTAGATTCTCCACAGAAAGTGTTTCTGAACTGCTACATTCACACATCTGTTTACCTCTGTAAGTTGAATATGCACCTTGACAATCATCCTGCTAGATAGCTCCGTTTTTGTTTTAGAGCGAGATATTTCTCATTACACCCTATTCCCACATTCACTCAGGAGTATCCAAAGGCAGCTTTTAGAAGAAACGTGTTTCTAACTCGCTGAATTGAAACATAGATGCAACTTCCAAAGGTGAACGAACACACAGTAGAGCGGTTTGAAAGAGTCTTACCTCCTGTGATTTAGACGCGATCTTACCGCTAATTCTCATGTGCGTATATATGACTGG
The DNA here is from genome assembly GCF_001604975.1 of Cebus imitator. Taxonomy (NCBI): domain Eukaryota; kingdom Metazoa; phylum Chordata; class Mammalia; order Primates; family Cebidae; genus Cebus; species Cebus imitator. Next base: position 71,336 of record NW_016108099.1, on the reverse strand, counting down.
AAATATCTTTCTAGATTCTCCAAAGAAACGGCTTCTGAACTACTACACTGACACATCTGTTTATCTCTGTAAGTTCAATATACCACTTGACAATCATTCTGCTAGATAGCTAAGTTTTTGTTTTAGAGCCAGATATTTATCATTTACATCCTATAATCCCATTCACTCAGGAATATGCAAACGCAGCTGTTAGAAGAAATGTTTTTCTAACTCGCTGAATATAAACATAGACGCAACTTCCAAAGATGAACGAACACACAGCAGAGCAGTTTCAAAGAGACGTTTCTCCTGTGGATTAGATGCGATTTTACCGCTAATTCTTATGTACTTGTACATGGCTGAAAAATCTCTTTCTAGATTCTCCAAAGAAAGTGTTTCTGAACTGCTACAATTACACATCAGTTTACCTCTATAAGTTGAATATAACCCCTTGATAATCATTCTGCTACATGCCTTCTTTTTGGTTTTAGAGCCAGATATTTCTCATTACGCCCTATACTCCCATTCACTCAGGAATAACCAACCGCAGCTTTTAGAAGAAACGTGTTTCTACCTCGCTGAATCTAAACATAGATGCAACTTCCTAAGGTGAACGAACACACAGCAGAGCAGTTTGAAAGAGACGTTTCTCCTGTGCTTTAAAAGCGATGTTACCGCTAATTCTTATGTGCCTGTATAAGGCTGGAAGTATCTCTTTCCAGATAGATGCAACTTCCTAAGGTGAACGAACACACAGCAGAGCAGTTTGAAAGAGATGTTTCTCTGGTGGTTTAGACGCGATCTTACCGCTAATTCTTATGTGCCTTTATATAGCTGAAAATATCTCTTTCCAGATTCTGGAAAGGGTTTCTGAACTGCTACATTCACACATCTGTTTAACTCTGTACATTGAATACAAACCTTGACAATCATTCTGCTACATACCTCCTTTTTTGTTTTAGAGCCTGATATTTCTCATTAAGCATTATACTCACGTTCACTCAGGAATATCCAAAGGCAGCTTTTAGAAGAAACGTGTTTCTAACTCGCTGAATCTAAACATAGATGCAACCTACTAAGGTGAACGAACACACAGCAGAGCAGTTTGAAAGAGACGTTTCTCCTGTGCTTTAAAAGCGATGTTACCGCTAATTCTTATGTGCCTGTATAAGGCTGGAAGTATCTCTTTCCAGATAGATGCAACTTCCTAAGGTGAACGAACACACAGCAGAGCAGTTTGAAAGAGATGTTTCTCTGGTGGTTTAGACGCGATCTTACCGCTAATTCTTATGTGCCTTTATATAGCTGAAAATATCTCTTTCCAGATTCTGGAAAGGGTTTCTGAACTGCTACATTCACACATCTGTTTAACTCTGTACATTGAATACAAACCTTGACAATCATTCTGCTACATACCTCCTTTTTTGTTTTAGAGCCTGATATTTCTCATTAAGCATTATACTCACGTTCACTCAGGAATATCCAAAGGCAGCTTTTAGAAGAAACGTGTTTCTAACTCGCTGAATCTAAACATAGATGCAACCTACTAAGGTGAACGAGCACAACGTAGAGCAGTTTGAAAGAGACCTTTCTCCGGTGGCTTAGACGCGATCTTACCGCTAATTCTTATGTGCTTGTATATGGCTTGAAATATCTCTTTCCAGATTCTCCAAAGAAAGCGTTTCTGAACTGCTACATTCACACATCTTTTTAAGTCTGTAAGTTGAATATACACCTTGACAATCATTCTGCTAGATAGCTCCGTTTTTGTTTTAGAGCCAGATATTTCTCATTACAGCCTACACTGCATTCAGTCAGGAATATCCAAACGCAGCTTTTAGAAGAAACGTGTTTCCAACTCGCTGAATCTAAACATAGATGCTACTTCCTAAGGTGAATGAACGCACAGCAGAGCAGTTTGAAAGAGAGGTTTCTCCTGTGGTTTACACACGATCTTACTGCTAATTCTTATGTGCCTGTATATGGCAGGAAATATCTGTGTCTGGATTCTCGAAAAAAGGGTTTCTGAACTGCTACATTCACACATCTGTTTAACTCTGTACGTTGAATATACAGCTTGACAATCATTCTGCTAGACAGCTCCGTTTTTGTTTTAGAACCAGATATTTCTCATTACACCCTATACTCCCATTCACTCAGGAATATCCAAACGCGGCTTTTAGAAGAAATGTATTTCTAACTCGCTGATTCTAAAAATGGAAGCAACTTCCTAAGGTGAATGAATACACAGCAGAGCAGTTTGAAAGAGACGTTTCATTTGTGATTTAGACGCGATCTTACTAATAATTCCCATGTGCCTGTATATGGCTGGAAATATGTCTTTCTAGATTCTGCAAAGAAAGGGTTTCTGAACTGCTACATTCACAAATCAGTTTAAATGTGTAAGTTGAATATACACCTTGACAATCATTCTGCTAGATAGCTCCGTTTTTGTTTTAGAGCCAGATATTTCTCATTACACCCTATATTCCCATTTACTCAGGAATATCCAAAAGGAGCTTTTCGAAGAAACCTGTTTCTAACTCGCTGAAGCTAAACACAGATGCAAGTTCCTAAGGTAAAGGAACACACAGCACAGCAGTTTGAAAGAGACGATTCTCCTGTGGTTTAGACGCGATCTTACTGCTAATTCTTATATGCGTGTATATGGCTGGAAATATCTGTTTCTACATTCTCCAAAGAAAGTGTTTCAGAACTGGTACCTTCACACACCTGTGTAACTCTTTAAGTTGAATATACACCTTGACAATCATTCTCCTAGATAGCTCCGTTTTTGTTTTAGAACCAGATATTTCTCATTACACCTATACCCCTATTCACTCAGGAATATCCAAACGCTGCGTTTAGAAGAAATGTCTTTGTAACTCGCTGAATCTAAACATAGATGCAACTTCCTAAGGTGAATGACCACACAGCAGAGCAGTTTGAAGCACACGTTTCTCCTGTGGCTTAGAAGGAATCATACCGCTAATTCTTATGTGCTTTTATGTTGCTGGAAATAACTCTTTCCAGATCCTCCAAAGAAAGGGTTTCTGTAATGCTGTATTAATACATCCGTTTAACTGTGTAAGTTGAATATACACCTTTACAATCATTCTGTTGGAAAGCTTCGTTTTTGTTTTAGAGCCAGATATTTCTCATTACACCCTATATTCCCATTCACTGAGGAATATACAAACGCAGCTTTTAGAAGAAATGTGTTTCTAAATCGCTGAATCGAAATATGGATGCAACTTGCTTAGGTGAACGAACACCCAGCAGATCCTTTTGAAAGAGAGGTTTCTCCTGTTGTTTAGACTCTATCTTACCGCTAATTCTTATGTGCCTGTATATGGCTGGAAATATCTCTTTCCAGATTCGTCAAAGAAGGGGTTTCTGAAATGCTTCATTCAAACATCTGTTTAAATCTATAAGTTGAAAACACACCTTCACAATAATTCAGCTAGATAGCTCCACTTTTTTTTTAGAGTCAGATATTTCTCATTACACTCTAAACTCCCATTCATTCAGGAATATCCAAACGCAGCTTTTAGAAGAAACGTGTTTCTAACTCGTTGAATCTCAACATAGATGCAGCTTCCTAAGGTGAGTGAACACACAGCAGGGTAGTTTGAAAGAGACGTTTCTCCTGTGGTTTAGACTCGATCTTACCGCTAATTCTTATGTGCCTGTATGCGGCTGGAAATATCTCTTTCTAGGTTCTACTAAGAAAGGATTTCTGAACTGCTACATTCACACACATGTTTAACTCTGTACGTTGAATATCCATTTGACAATCATTCTGCTAGATAGCTCCGTTTTTGTTGTAGACCCAGATAGTTCTCATTACACTGTGTGCTACAATTCACTCAGGAATATCCAAATGCAGCCTTTAGAAGAAATGTGTTTCTAACTCCCTGAATTTAAACGTAGATGCAACTTCCTAAGGTGAACGAACACACAGCAGAGCAGTTTGAAAGAGACGTTTCTCCTCTGGTTTATACGTGCTCTTACCGCTAATTTTTATGTGCCTCTATATGGCTGGGAATATCTCTTTCTAGATTCTCCAAAGACAGGGTTTCTGAACTGCTGTATTCACACATCTGTTTAAGTCTGGAAGTTGATTATGCACCTTGACAATCATTCTGCTAGATAGCTCCGTTTCTGTTTTAGAACCAGATATTTCTCATTACACCATATAGTCCGTTTCAGTCAGGAATATCCAAACGCAGCTTTTAGAAGAAAAGTGTTTCAAACTCGCTGAATCTAAACATAGATGCAACTTCCTAAGGTGAACGAACACACAGCAGAGCAGTTTGAACGAAACGTTTCTCCTGTGGTTTATACGCGATCTTACCGCTAATCCTTAAGTGCCTGTATATGGCTGGAAATATCTCTTTCCAGATTCTCCAAAGAAAGAGTTTCTGAACTGCTACATTCACACATCTGTTTGTCTCTGTAAGTTGAATATACCGCTTGACAATCATTCTGCTAGATACCTCCGTTTTCGTTTTACAGTCAGATATTTCTCATTACCCCCTATACTCCCATTCACTCAGGAATATCCAAACGCAGCTTTTAGAAGAAACGTGTTTCTAACTCGCTGAATCTAAACATAGATGCAGCTTCCTAAGGTGCACGAACACACAGCAGATCAGTTTCAAAGAGACGTTTCTACTGTGGTTTAGACGTGATCTTACCACTAATTCTTATGTGCCTGTTTAAGGCTGGAAATATCTCTTACTAGATTCTAGAAAAAAAAATTTCTGAACTGCTACATTGACTCATTTGTTTAGTTCTGTAAGTTGAATAAAAACCTTGACAATCATTCACCTTGAGATTTCAGCTACATAGCTGCGTTGTTGTTTTAGAGCCAGATATTTCTCATTACACCCTTTACTCCCATTAACACAGGAACATCCAAACGTAGCTTTTACAAGAAAAGTGTTTCTAACTCACTGAATAAAAACATGGATGCAACTTATTAAGGTGAAAGAACACACAGCAGAGCAGATTGAAATAGATGTTTCTCCTGTGGCTTAGACGTGGTCTTACCGCTACTTCTTATGTGCCTGTATATGGCTGGAAATATCTCTTTCCAGATTTTCGAAAGAAAGGGTTTCTGAACTGCTACATTCACACATCTGTTTACCTCTGTAAGTTGAGTATACACCTTGACAATCATTCTGCTAGATGGCTCCGTTTTTTAAAGTCAAATATTTCTCTTTACGCCCTATACTCCCATTCACTCAGGAATATCCAAACGCAGATTTTAGAAGAAACGTGTTTCTCACTTGCTGAAACTGAACATAGATGCAACTTCCTAAGTTGAAGGAGCACACAGGAGAGCAGTTTGAAAGAGACATTTCTCCTGTGGTTTAGACGCGATCTTACCGCTAATTCTTATGTGCCTCTCCATGGCTGGAAATATCTCTTTGCAGATTCTCCAAAGAAAGTGTTTCTGAACTGCTACGTTCCCACATCTGTTTAACTCTGTAAACTGAATATACACCTTGACAATTATACTGCACACCCTATACTCCCATTCACTCAGGAATATCGAAACGCAGCTTTTAGAAGAAACGTGTTTCTAACTCGTTCAATGTAAAAATAGATGCAACTTCATAAGGTGAATGAACACACAGCAGAGCAGTTTGAAAGAGACGTTTCTCCTGTGGTTTAGATGCGATCTTACCGCTAATTCTTATGGGCCTGTATATGGCTAGAAATATCTCTTTCTAGACTCTCCAAAGAAAGGGCTTCTGAACTCCTACATTCACACAGGTGGTTAACTCTATAAGTTGAATATACACCTGGACAATCATTCTGCTATATTCCTCCTTTTTTGTTTTAGAGCCAGATATTTCTGATTACGACCTATACTCCCATTCACTCAGGAATATCCAAACGCAGCTTTTAGAAGAAACATGTTTCTAACTCGATGAATCTAAACATTTATGCAACTTCCTAAGGTGAACGAAGACACAGCAGAGCAGTTTGAAAGAGATGGTTCTCCTGTGGCTTACTCGCGATATTACCGCAAATACTGAAGTGCCTGTTTATGGCTGGAAATATCTCTTTCTAGATTATCCAAAGAAAGGGTTTGTGAATTGCGACATTCACATATCTGTTTAACTCTGTACGTTGAATATACACCTTGACAATCATTCTGCTAGATAGGTCCCTTTTTGTTTTAGAGTCAGATATTTCTCTTCACACCCTATACTCCCATTGACTCAGGAATACCCATACACAGCTTTTAGAAGAAACGTGTTTCTAACTCGCTGAATCTGAACATAGATGCAACTTCCTAAGTTGAACGAACACACTGCAGAGCAGTCTGAAAGAGACGTTTCTCCTGTGGTTTAAACGCGATCTTACCTCTAATTCGTACATGCCTGTATATGGCTGGAAAGATCTCTTTGTAGATTATCCAAAGAAAGGGTTTTTGAATTGCTACATTCACACTTCTGTTTAACTCTGTACGTTGAATAAACAACTTGACAATCATTCTGCTAGATAGCTCCGTTTTTGTTTTAGAGCCAGATATTTTTCATTACACTCTACACTCCCATTCACACAGGAATATTCAAACGCAGCTTTTAGAAGAAACGTGTTTCTAACTCGCTGAATCTAAACATAGATGCAACGTCGTAAGGTGAACGAACACACAGCAGAGCAGATTGACAGCGACGTTTCTCCTGGGGCTTCCATGCGATCTTACTGCTAATTCTTATGTGCCTGTATAAGGCTGGAAATATCTCTTTCTAGATTCTCGAAAGAAAGGGTTTCTGAAGTGCTATATTCAGACATCTGTTTAACTCTGTAAGTGGAGTATACACCTTGACAATCATTCTGCTAAATACCTCCGTTTTTATTTTAGAGCCAGAGATTTCCATTGCACCCTATACTCCCTTTCATGCATGAATATCCAAACGCAGCTTTTAGAAGGAACATGTTTCTTACTCGCTGAATCTGAATATAGATGCAACTTCCTAAGGTGAACGAACACACAGCAGAGCAGTTTGAAAGAGACGTTTCTCCTGTGGCTTAGACGCGATATTATCGCTAATTCTTATGTGTAAGTATATAGCTGAAAATATCTCTTCGCAGGTTCTCCAAAGGGTTTGTGAACTGCTACATTCACACATCTGTTTAACTCTGTAAGTTGAGTATACACCTTGACAATCATTCTGCGAGATAGCTCTGTTTTTTAGAGCCAGATATTTCTCATTACACCCTATACCACCATTCGTTCAGGAATATATAATCCCAGCTTTTAGAAGAAGCGTGTTTCTAACTCGCTGAATCAGAACATAGATGCAACTTCAAAAGTTGAAGGAACACACAGGAGAGCAGTTTGAAAGAGACGTTTCTCCTGTGGTTTAGATGTGATCTTTCCACTAATTCTTATGTGCATGCAAATGGCTGGAAATATCTCTTTCCAGATTCTCCAAAGAAAGGGTTTCTGAAATTCTACATTCACACATCTATTTAATTCTGTATGTTGAATATACACCTTGACAATCATTCTGCTAGATAGCTCCGTTTTTGTTTCAGAGCCAGATATTTCTGTTTACACCTTATGCTCCCATTCACTCAGGAATATCCAAACGCAGCTTTTACAAGAAACGTGCTTCTAACTCGCTGAATCAAAACATAGATGCAACTTCCTAAGGTGAACGAACACACAGCAAAGCAGTTTGAAAGAGACGTTTCTCCTGTGCTTTAGACGCGATCTTAACGCTAATTCTGAAGTGCCTGTTTATGGCTGGAAATATCTCTTTCTAGATTCTCCAAAGAAACTGTTTCGGAACTGCTACATCAGACATCTGTTTAACTCTATAAGTTGAATATACACCTTGCCAATCATTTTGCCACAATACTCCATTTTTGTTTTAGAGCCAGATATTTCCCATTACACCCTATACTCCCATTCACTCAGGAATATCCAAACGTAGCTTTTAGATGAAACGTGTTTCTATCTCGCTGAATCGAAACATAGATGCAACTTCCTAAGGTGAACGAACACACAGCAGAGCAGTTTGAAAGAGACATTTCTCCTGTGGCTTCCACGCGATCTTACCGCAAATTCTTATGTGCCTGTATGTGGCTGGGAATATCTCTTTCTAGATTTTCGAAAGAAAGGGTTTTTGAACCGATATATTCACACATCTGTTTAACTCTCTAAGTTGAATGCACAGATTGACAATCATTCTGCTAGATAGCCTCGTTTTTGTTTTAGAGCCAGATATTTCTCATTACACCCTATACTCCCATTCACTCAGGAATATGCAAACGCCGCTTTTAAAAGAAACGTGTATCTAACTCGCTGAATCCAAACATAGATGCAACTTCCTAAGGTGAACGAACACACAGCAGACCAGTTTGAAAGAGACGTTTCTTCTGTGGTTTAGACGTGATCTTACCGCTAATTCTTAAGTGCCTGTTTATGGCTTGAAATATCTCTTTCCAGATTCTCGAAAGAAAGGGTTTCTGAACTGCTACATTCACACATCTGTTTACCTCTGTAAGTTGAGTATACATCTTGACAATCATCCTGCTAGATGGCTTCCTTTTTTAGAGTTAGATATTTCTCTTTATGCCCTATACTCCCATTCACTCAGGAAGATCCAAACGCAGCTTTTAGAAGAAACGTGTTTCTCACTCGCTGAAACTGAACATAGATGCAACTTCCTAAGTTGAAGGCGCACACAGGAGAGCAGTTTGAAAGAGACGTTTCTCCTGTGGTTTAGACGCGATTTTACCGCTAATTCTTATGTTCTTGTATGTGTCTATAAATATCTCTTTCCAGATTCTCCAAAGACAGGGTTTCTGAATTGCTACATTCACACATCTGTTTAACTCTGTACGTCGAATATACACTTTGAGAATCATTCTGCTATATAGCTCCGTTTTTGTTTTAGAGCCAGATATTTCTCATTACAGCCTACACTGCATTCAGTCAGGAATATCCAAACGCAGCTTTTAGAAGAAACGTGTTTCTAACTCGCTGAATCTATATATAGATGCATCTTCCTAAGGTGAAAGAACACACAGCAGAGCAGTTTGAAAGAGACGTTTCTCCTTTGGCTTAGACTCGATCTTACTGCTAATTCTTATGTGCCTGTATATAGCTGAAAATATCTCTTTCCAGATTCTCGAAAGGGCTTCTGAACTGCTACATTCACACATCTGTTTATCTCTGTCAGTTGAGTATACACCTTGACAATCATTCTGCTAGATAGCTCCGTTTTGTAGAGCCAGATATTTCTCATTACCCTCTATTCTCCAATTCACTCAGGAATATCCAAACGCAGCTTTTAGAAGAAACATGTTTCTAACTCGCTGAATCTAAACATAGATGCAACTTCCCAAGTTGAA
>NW_016108099.1:56622-61706 GCF_001604975.1 Cebus imitator | reverse complement strand
AACGCAGCTTTTAGAAGAAACGTGTTTCTAACTCGCTGAATCTAAACGTAGATGCAACTTCCCATCGTGTAAGAACACACAGCAGAGCAGTTTGAAATAGATGTTTCTCCTTTGGTTTAGACGCGATCTTACCGCTAATTCTAATGTGCCTGTATATAGCTGAAACTATCTCTTTCCAGATTCTCCAAACGGTTTCTGAACTGCTACATTCACACATTTGTTTAAATCTGTAAGTTGAGTATACACCTTGACAATCATTCTGCTAGATAACTCCGTTTTTTAGAGCCAGATATTTCTCATTACACCCTATACTCCCATTCACTCAGGAATATCCAAACGCAGCTTTTAGAAGAAACGTGCTTCTAACTCGCTGAATCTAAACATAGATGCAGCTTCCTAAGGTGAACGAACACACAGCAGAGCAGTTTGTAGGAGTCGTTTCTCCTGTGATTCAGACGCGATCTTACTGCTAATTCTTATGTGCCTGTATATGGCTGGAAATATCTCTTTCCAGATTCTCCAAACAAAGGGTTTCGGAACTGCGACATTCACACATCTGTTTAACTTTGTACGTTCAATATACACCTTGACAATCATTCTGCTAGATGGCTCCGTTATCTAGAGCCAGATATTTCTCTTTACGCCCTATACTCCTATTCACTCAGAAATATCCAAACGCAGCTTTTAGAAGAAACATGTTTCTAACTCGCTGAATCTAAACATAGATGCAACTTCTAAGTTGAAGGAACACACAGGAGAGCAATTGGAAAGAGACGTTTCTCCTGTGGTTTTGACGCGATCTCACCGCTTATTCTTATGTGCCTGTATGTGGCTGGAGATATCTCTTTCCAGATTCTCCAAAGAAAGGGTTTCTGAACTACTACATTCACACATCCGTTCACCTCTGTAAGGTGAATATACACCTTGACAATCATTCTGCTAGATAGCTCCGTTTTTGTTTTAGAACCAGATATTTCACCGTACACCGTATACTCACTTTAATTGAGGAATATCCAAACGCAGTTTTTAGAAAAAACTTGTTTCTTTCTCGCTGAATCTAAACATAGATGCAACTTCCTAAGATGAACGAAAACACCACAGAGCAGATTAAAAGAGACGTTTCTCCTGTTGGTTAGACGCCGTCTTACTGCTAATTCTAATGTGCCTATATATGTCTGGAAATATCTCCTTGAAGACTCTCTAAAGATAGGGTTTCTGAACTGCTACATTCACACAACTGTTTAACTCTGTAAGTTAAATATACACCTTGACAATCATTGTGCTAGATAACTCTGTTTTTGTTTTAGAGCCATATATTTCTCATTACAGTCTATACTCCCATTCACTCAGGAATATCCAAACGCAGCTTTTAGAAGAAACGTGTTTCTTACTCGCTCAATGTAAACTTAGATGCAACTTCGTAAGTTGAAGGAACACACAGCAGAGCAGTTTGAAAGAGACGTTTCTCCTGTGATTTAGACCCGATCGTACCGCTAATTCTTATGTGCCTCTATATGGCTGGGAATATCTCTTTCTAGATTCTTCAAAGAAAGGGTTTCTGAACTGCTACGTTCACACATCTGTATAACTCGGTAAGTTGAATATAGACCTTGAGAATCATTCTACTACATTGCTCTGTTTTTGTTTTAGAGCCATATATTTCTCATTACATCCTATACTCCCCTTCACCCAGGAATATGCAAACGCACCTTTAGAGTAAACGTGTTTCTAACTCCCTGAATCTAAACATAGATGCAATTTACTAAGGTGAAAGAACACGCAGCAGGGCAGTTTGAAGGAGGCATTTCTCCTGTGGTTTTGATGCTATCTTACCGCTAATTCTTATGTGCCTGTATATGGCTGGAAATATCTCTTTCTAGATTCTCCAAAGAAACTGTTTCAGAACTGCTACATTCACACATCTGTTTAACTGTGTAAGTTGAATATACATCTTGACAATTATTCTGCTAGATAGCTCCGTTTTTGTTTTAGAGCCAGATATTTCTCATTACACCCTATACTCCCATTCACTCAGGAATATCCAAACCCCACTTTTAGAAGAAACGTGTTTCTAACTCGCTGAATCTAAACTTGGATGCAACTTCCTAAGATAAACGAGCACACAGTAGAGTAGTTTGAATGAGACTTTTCTCCTTTGGTTTTCACGCGATCTTACCGCTAATTCTTACCTTCCTATATAGGCTGAAATATCGCTTTCTAGATTCTCCAAAGAAAGTGTTTCTGAATTGATGCATTCACACATCTGTTTAACTCTGTAGGTTGAATATACACCTCTAAAATCATTCTGCTAGATAGCTACGTTTTTTTTTTTTTTTTTTTTTAGAGCCACAGATTTCTCATTACACCCTATACTCCCATTCACTCAGGAATCTCGAAACGCAGCTTTTAGAAGAAACGTGTTTCTAACTCGATGGATCTAAACATACATGCAACTTCCTAAGATGAAGGAACACAGAGCAGAGCAGTTTGAAAGACACGTTTCTTGGGTGCTTTAGACGCAATCTTACCCCTAATTCTTATGTGCCTGTATATGGCTGGAAATATCTCTTTCTAGATTCCCGAAAGAAAGGGTTTCTGAATTGTTACATTCACAAATCTGTTTAACTCTGTAAGTTGAACATACTCCTTGACAATCATTCTCTTACATAGCTCCACTTTTGTTTTAGAACCAGATATTTCTCATTAAACCCTATTCTCCCATTCACTCAGGGATATCCAAACTCACCTTTTAGAAGAAACATGTTTCTAACTCGCTGAATGCAAACATAGATGCAGCTTCCTAAGGTGAATGAACACAGCAGAGCAGTTTGTAGGAGACGTTCTCCTGTGGTTCAGACGTGATCTTACCGCTAATTCTTATGTGCCTGTATATAGCTGGAAATATCTCTTTCCAGATTCTCCAAGGAAAGTGTTTCTGAACTGCTACATTCACACATCTGTTGAACTCTATACGTTGAATATACACCTTGACAATCATTCTGCTAGATACCTCCGTTTTTGTTTCAGAGCAAGATATTTCTCATTACAGCATACAGTCTCATTCACTCTGGAATATCCAAACGCAGCTTTTAGAAGAAACAGGTTAGTAACCTGCTTAATCTAAACATAGATGCAACTTCCTATGGTGAACGAACACAAAACAGAGCAGTTTGAACTAGATGTTTCTCCTGTGTTTTAAACGCAGTCTTACTGCTACGTCTTATACGCCTGTATATATGGAAATATCTGTTACCAGTTTCTACAAAGAAAGGATTTCTGAACTGATAGACACACACATCAGTTTAACTCTGTAAATTGATTTTACAGCTTGACAACAATTCTGCTAGATAGCTGCGTTTTTGTTTTAGAGGAAGATATTTCTCATTACAGTCTACAGTCTCATTCACTCTGGAATATCAAAACGCAGCTTTTTGAAGAAACGAGTTTCTAACTCGCTGAATCTAAACATAGATGCAACTTCCTAAGGTGAACGAACGCAAAGCAGAGCAGTTTGAACCAGACGTTTCTTCTGTGTTTTAAACGCAGTCTTACTGCTAGTTCTCATATGCCTATATAAGGCTGGAAATATCTGCTTCCAGATTCGCCAAGGAAAAGATTTCTGAACCTCTGCACACACACATCAGTTCAGCTCTGTAAGTTGATTGTACAGCTAGACAACCATTCTGCTAGATAGATGAGTTTTTCTTTTAGAGCAAGATAGTTATCATTACAACCTACAGTCTCATTCACTCTGGAATATCTAAACACAGCTTTTAGAAAAAAGGAGTTTCTAACTCGCTGAATCTAAACAAAATTGCAACTTCCTAAGGTCAACGAACACAAAGCAGAGCAGTTTGATCTACACGTTTCTCGCGTGTTTTAAACCAGTCTTACTGCTTGTTCTCTATTCCTGTATATTTCTTTAAATATCTGCTTCCAGGTTCTCCAAAGAAAGGATTTCTGAACTGCTGCACACACACATCAGTTTAAGTCTATAAGTTGATTGCACAGCTTGACAACAATTCAGCTAGATAACTGCGTTTTTGTTTTAGAGCAAGATATTTCTCATTACAGACTTCAGTCTCAGTCACTCTGGAATATCCAAATGCAGCTTTTAGAAGAAACGTGTTACTAACTCGGTGAATCTAAACATAGATGCATCTTCCTAAGGTGAGCGAACACAAAGCAGAGCTGTTTGAACTAGACGTTTCTCCTGTGTTTTAAACGCAATCTTACTGCTAGTTCCTATATGCCTGTAAATGGATGGAAATATCTGTTGCCAGACTCTCCAAAGAAAAGGTATGTGAACTGCTGCGCACACTCATCCGTTTAACTCTGTAAGTTGATTGCACAGCTTGACAGCCATTCTGCTAGATAGCTGCTTCTTTGTGTTAGAGCAAGATATTTCTGATTACAGCCTACATTCTCAATCACTCTGGAATATCCAAAAGCAGATTTTATAAGAAACGTGTTTCTAACTCACTGAATCTAAACATAGATGCAAATTACTAACGTGAACGAACACAAAGCAGAGCACTTTGAAATACACGTTTCTCCTGTGATTTAAACGCAGCCTTACTGCTAGTTCCCTATACCTGCATATAGCTGGAATTATCTGTTGCCAGATTCTCCAAAGAAAATATTTCATAACTGCTGCACACACCCATCTATTTAACTCTGTAACTTGATTCTACAGCTTGACAACCATTCTGCTAGATAGCTGCGTTTTTGTGTTAGAGCAAGATATTTCTCATTACAGCCTTTACTCTCAGTCACTCTGGTATATCCAAACGCAGCTTTTAGAAGAAACGTGTTTCTAACTCGATGAATCTAAACATAGATGCAACTTCCTAAGGTGAGCAAACACAAAGCAGAGCAGTTTTCACTAGACGTTTCTCCTGCGTTTTAAACGCGGTCTTACTGCTAGTTCTTATATGACTCTATATGGCTGGAAATATCTGTTTCCACATTCTCCAATAGACAGGATTTCTGAACTGCTGGCCACACACATCAGTTAATCTCTGTAAGTTGATTCAACAGCTTAACAACAATTCTGCTAGATAGCTGCGTTTTTTTTTTTTTTT
>NW_016108099.1:52707-56478 GCF_001604975.1 Cebus imitator | reverse complement strand
GCAGCTTTTAGAAGAAAAGTGTTTCTAACTGGCTGAATCTAAACATAGATGAAACTTCCTAAGGTGAACGAAAGCAAAGCAGAGCAGTTTGAACAGCACGTTTCTCCTGTATTTTAAACGCAGTCTTACTGCTAGTTCTCTTATGCCTGTATATGGCTGGAAATGTCTTCTTCCAGATACTCCAAAGAAAAGATTTCTGTACCTCTGCATACAAACATCAGTTCAACTCTGTAAGTTGATAGTACAGCTAGACAACCATTCTGCTAGATGGATGCCTTTTTGTTTTAGAGCAAGATATTTCTCATTACACGCTACAGTCTCATTCACTCTGGAATATCCAAACGCAGCTTTTGGAAGAAACGTGTTACTAACTCACTGAATCTAAACATAGATGCAACTTCCTAAGGTGAACGAACACAAAGCAGAGCAGTTGGAACTAGACGTTTCTCCTGTATTTTAAACGCAGTGTTACTGGCACTTCTTACATGTCTGTATAAGGCTGGAAATATCTACTTGCAGATTCTCCAAAGAAAAGATTTCTGAACCTCTGCGCACATACATCAGTTTAACTCTGTAAGTTGATTGTACAGCTAGAAAACCGTTCTGCTAGAAAGATGCGTATTTGTTTTACTGCAAGATATTTCTCTTTACAGCCTACAGTCTCATTCACTCTGGAATATCCAAAAGCAGATTTTAGAAGAAACGTGTTTCTAACTTGCTGAATCTAAACATAGATGCAGCTTTCAAAGGTCAATGAACTCAAAGCAGAGCAGTTTGAAATACAAGATTCCCCTGTGTTTTAAACGCAGCCTTACTGCTAGTTCTCATATGCCTGTATATGGCTGGAAATATCTTTTTCCAGATTCTCCAAAGAAATTATTTGTGAACTGCTGAAAACACACATCAGTTTAAATCTGTAAGTTTACGGTACACTTGACAACATCTCTGCTAGGTAGCTGCGTTTTTGTTTTAGAGCAAGATATTTCTCATTACAGCTTACAGTCTCATTCACTCTGGAATATCCAAACGCAGCTTTTTGAATAAACGTGTTTCTAACTCGGTGAATCTAAACATAGATGCAACTTCCTAAGGTGAACGAACACAAAGCAGAGCAGTTTGAACTAGACGTTTCTCCTGTGTTTTAAACGCAGTCTTACTGTTAGTTCTCATATGCCTGTGTATGGTTGGAAATATCTGTTTCCAGATTCTCCAAAGAAAGGATGCATGAACTGCTGCACACACACATCAGTTTAACTCTGTAAGTTTATTGTACAGCTTGACAACCATTCTGCTATATTACTGCGTTTTTGTTTTAGAGGGAGATATTTCTCGTTACAGCCTACAGTCTCAATCACTCTGGAATATCCAAACGCAGCTTTTAGAAGAAACGTGTTTCTAACTCGGTGAATCTAAACATAGATGGAACTTCCTAAGGTGAATGAACACGAAGCAGAGCAGTTTGAAATATTCGTTTCTCCTGTGTTTTAAACGCAGTCTTACTGCTAGTTCTTACATGCCTGTACAATGCTGGAAATATCTGTTTCCAGATACTCCAAAGAAAAGATTTCTGAAGTGCTGCACACAGACATCAGTTTAACTCTGTAAGTTGATTGTAAAGCTAGACAACAATTCTGCTAGATAGCTGCGTTTTTGTTTAGAGCAAGATACTTCTCTTTACAGCCTACATTCTCATTCAATCTGGAATATCTAAACGCAGCTTTTAGAAAGAAGGAGTTTCTCACTCGCTGAATCTAAACATAGATGCACCTTCCTAAGGTGAATGAATACAATGCTGAGCAATTTGAAATAGACCTTTCTCCTGTGTTTTAAATGCTTTCTTACTGCTAGTTCCCATATGCCTGTTTATGGCTGGAAACATGTGTTTCCAGATTCTCGTAAGAAAGGATTTCTGAACTCCTGCAACACACACATCAGTTTATCTCGGTAAGTTGATTCGACAGCTTATCAAAAATTCTGCTAGATTCTTCCGTTTTTGTTTTATACCAAGATATTTCTCATTACAGCCTATACTCTCAGTCACTCTGGAATATCCAAACGCAGGTTTTAGAAGAAAAGTGTTTCTAACTCACTGAATCTAAACATAGATGCAACTACCTAAGGAGAGAGAACACAAAGCAGAGCTGTTTGAACTACACGTTTCTCCTTGTTTTAAATGCAGTCTTACTGCTAGTTCCCATATGCCTGTATATGGATGGAAATATCTGTTTCCAGACTCTAAAAGAAAAGATTTCGGAACCTTTGCCCACACACATCAGTTTATCTCTGTAAGTTGATTGTACAGCTAGACAACCATTCTGCTAGATAGCTGCGTTTTTGTTTTAGAGCAAGATATTTCTCATTGCAGCCTACAGTCTCATTCACTCTGGAATATCTAAACGCTGCTTTTAGAAGAAAGGAGTTTCTAACTGGCTGAATCTAAACATAGATGCAACTTCCTAAGGTGAACGAACGCAAAGCAGAGCAGTTTGAACAACACGTTTATCCTGTGTTTTAAACGCAGTCTTACTGCTAGTTCTCATATGCCTGTATATGGCTGGAAATATCTGCTTTCAGATTCTCCAAGAAAAGATTTCTGAACCTCTGCACACACACATCAGTTTAACTCTGTAAGTTGATTGTACAGCTAGACAGCCATTCAGCTAGATAACTGCATTTTTGTTTTAGAGCAAGATATTTCTCATTACGGCCTTTAGTCTCAGTCATTCTGGAATATCCAAACGCAGCTTTTAGAAGAAACGTGTTTCTAACTCGTTGAATCTAAACATAGATGTAACTTCCTAAGGTGAATGAAGACAAAGAAGAGCAGTTTGAAATAGACGTTTCTCCTGTGTTTTAAACGCAGTCTTACTGCTAGTTCTTACATGCCTGTATAAGGTTTGAAATATCTGTTTCCAGATTCTCCAAAGAAAAGATTTCTGGGGGAAGGATCCAAGATGGCTGTTTAGGAACAGCTCAGGATTGCAGCTCCCAGTGAAAGCACAGAGTGTGAGTGGACACCGCGTTTTTATTGCCCACAGACTAGGATATTCCCGGGTGGAGGTGCTCCACGGTCACCAGCGCGGCTGTTACGGCCAGCGCGGCTGTGCCGGCCAGAGTCGCTGCTTTGCCCCACGCGGCGGCTTTGTCGGAGCCCCGTAGCCGTGGTTCTCCGTACAAAATACACTGATCCATGGGCCCTTTTTGCTGGCGATTGGAGCTACGCGAAGTCGCCCATACGCCGGTTCAAAAAGGGGACTGAGCAGAGAACCAGGACAGTAGATTCCAGGGCAAAAAAAAAAAGCGCCACAAACCTCAGTACCTCTGTTTAAGCCAGTGCAGTGAGTGGCCACAGGGGAAAACAAACAGACACCGGCGCCTCTTCAACAGGCGACTGGAACACCAACTTAAAAAAGGCTCTGAGGCAGGGATCCAGGTGATCAGGCTCGGCTGGTCTCACCCCGACAAAAGAACAGCAATCAGAAACTCTGGATTGAGAGTTTCACAGCAAGCGAAGCTGAACCTGGGATGGTCCAGCTCCGTGGGTGAGGCTGACACTACCGAGGCAGCCTGCCGTTGCCAAGGCAACCCGCCATTGCTGAGGCAGCCCGCCATTGCCAGGGCAACCCGCCACAGCAGAGACTCCGCCCCAACAGAGGCGGGCCACCATCGCCAAAGCAGTTCTAACTACACCCATATAAACAGGACTGCAGGGAAATTAACTCGGCAGTGGGGCGGAGCCCACAGTAGCTCATCAAAGCTGCTATAGGCCGA
>NW_016108099.1:49865-51152 GCF_001604975.1 Cebus imitator | reverse complement strand
ATACACAAAGGCTCAAAATAAAGGGATGGAGGAAGATTTACCAAGCAAATGGAGAGCAAAAAAAAAAGCAGGAGTTGCAATTCTCATCTCTGACAAATTAGACTTTAAAGCAGCAAAGATCATAAGAGACAAAGAGGGACATTACATAACTCCTCAGCAAATGCAAAAGAACAGAAATCGTAACAAACAGTCTCTCAGACCACAGTGCAATCAAGTTAGAACTCAGAATTCAAAAACTAACTCAGAACCACACAGCTTCATGGAAACTGAACAACTTGCTCCTGAATGCTGACTGGATAAACAATGAAATGAAGGCAGAAATAAAGATGTTCTTCGAAACCAACGAGAATGAAGACACAACATAAAAGAATCTCTGGGACACATTTAAAGCAGTATCTAGAGGAAAATATAGAGCAATAAATGCCCACATGTGAAGCAAGGAGAGATCAAAAATTGACACCCTATCATCAAAACTGAAAGAGCTAGATGAGCAAGATCAAAAACCTCAAAGTCTAGCAGAAGACAAGAAATAGCTAAGATCAGAGCAGAACTGAAGGAGATAGAGACACAAAAACCCTACAAAAAATCAATAAATCCAGGAGCTGGTTTTTTGAAAAGATCAACAAAATAGACAGACCACTAGCCAGAGTAATAAAAAAGAAAAGAGAGAATAACCAAATTGATGCAATAAAAAACGATAAAGGGGATATCACCACAGATTCCACAGAAATTCAAACCATCATCAGAGATTATTACAAACAACTCTATGTACACAAACTAATAAAACTGGAAGAAATGGATAAATTCCTGGACACTGCCTCTTGCCAAGCCTAAACCAGGAAGAAGCTGAAACCCTGGACAGACCCATAACAAGGTCTGAAGTTGAGGCAGCAATTAAGAGCTTACCACCCAAAAAAAGCCCAGGTCCAGATGGGTTCACAGCTGAATTCTACCAGACATACAAAGAGGAGCTGGTACCATTTATTCTGAAACTATTCCAAACAGTACAAAAAGAGGGAATTCTTCCCAAATCATTTTATGACACCAACATCATCCTGATTCCAAAACCCGGCAGAGTCTCAACAAGAAAAGAAAACTTCAGGCCAATATCCATGATGAACATAGATGCAAAAATCTTCAATAAAATTCTGCCTAGCGGATTGCAACAGCACATCAAAAAGCTTATCCACCGTGATCAAGTAGGCTTCATCCCGGAGATGCAAGGCTGGTTCAACATACGCAAGTCTATAAACGTAATTCACCACATAAACAGAACCAAAGACAAAA
>NW_016108099.1:44912-47830 GCF_001604975.1 Cebus imitator | reverse complement strand
CAAAAACGACGAGTTAAGGTCCTTTGTAGGGACATGGATGAACCTGGAAACCATCATTCTCAGCAAACTGACAGAAGAGCAGAACATCAAACACCACATGTTCTCACTCATAGGCGGGTGTTGAACAATGAGAACACATGGACACAGGGAGGGGAGCACTACACACTGGGGTCAGTTGGGGGGAAATCGGGGAGGGACGGTGGGGGGTGGGAAGATGGGGAGAGATAGCAAGGGCAGAAATGCCAGATGTAGGTGATGGGGAGGAAGGCAGCAAATCACACTGCCATGTGTGTTCCTATGCAAAAATTCTGCATGTTCTTCACATGTAATCCAAAACCTAAAATGCAATAAAATAAATAAATGGAAAAAAAAAAGATTTCTGAACTGCTGCTCACACACATCAGCTTAACTCTGTAAGTTGATTTTAAAGCTTGACAACCATTCAGCTGTATACCTGCGCTTTTGTTTAAAGCAAGATATTTCTCATTACAGCCTATAGTCTCAGTCACTCTGGAATATCCAAACGCAGCTTTTAGAAGAAAAGTGTTTCTAACTCGCAGAATCTAAACATAGATGCAACTTCCTAAGGTGAGCGAACACAAAGCAGAGTTGTTTGAACTAGACGTTTCTCTTGTGTTTTAAATGCACTCTTACTGCTAGTTCCTATATGCCTGAAAATGGATGGAAATAACTGTTTCCAGACTCTCCGAAGAAAAGATTTGTGAACTGTGGCACACAGACATCAGTTTAACTCTGTAAGTTCATTGTACAGCTTGACATTCATTCTGCTAGATGGCTGCATTTTTGTTTTAGAGCAAGATAATTCTCATTAGAACATAAACTCAAGTTCACTGTGGAATATCCAAACGCAGCTTTTAAAAGAAACTTGTTTCTAACCCGCTGAATCTAAATATGGATGCAATTTCCTAAGGTGAACGAACACAAAACATAGCAGTTTGAAATATTCGTTTCTCCTGTGTTTTAAACGCAGGCTTACTGCTAGTTCTTACATGCCTGTATAAGGCTGGAAATATCTGTTTCCAGATTCTCCAAAGAAAAGATTTCTGAACTGCTGCACACAGACATCAACATAACTCTGTAAGTTGATTGTACAACTTGTCAAGCATTCTGCTGTATAGCTTCGTTTTTGTTTTAGAGCAAGATATTTCTCATTAAAGTCTACAGTCTCATTCACTCTGGAATATCCAAACGCAGCTTTTAGAAGAAACGTGTTTCTAACTCGCTGAATCTAAACATAGATTCAAATTCCTAAGGTGAACGAACACAAAGCAGAGGAGTTTGAACTAGACGTTTCTCCTGTGTTTCAAACTCAGTCTTACTGGTAGTTCTTATATGCCTGTATATGACTGGAAATATCTGTTTCCAGATTCTCCAAAGAAAGGATTTCTGAACTGCTGCACCAACACATCAGTTTAACTCTGTAAGTTGATTGTACAGCTTGACAGCCATTCTGCTACTTAGGTGCGTTTTTGTTTTAGAGCAAGATATTTCTCATTACAGCCTTCAGTCTCATTCACTCTGGAATATCTAAACGCAGCTTTTAGAAGAAAGGAGTTTCTAACTCGCTGAATCTAAACATTGATACATCTTCCTAATGTGAACGAACACAAAGCAGAGCAGTTTGAACAACACGTTTCTCCTGTGTTTTAAACGCAGTCTTACTGCTAGTTTTCATAAGCCTGAATATGGTTGGAAATATCTGTTTCCAAATACTCCAAAGAAAGGATTTCTGGACTGCTGCATACATATCCGTTTAACTCTGTAAGTTGATTTTACAGCATGACAACCATTCTGCTAGATAGCTGCGTTTTTGTTTTAGAGCAAGATATTTCTCATTGCAGCCTACGGGCTCTTTCACAATGTAATATCCAAATGCAGCTTTTAGAAGAAACGTATTTCTAACTCGCTGAATTTGAACATAGTTGGAACTTCCTAAGGTGAACGAACACAAAGCAGAGCAGTTTGAAATAGACGTTTCTCCTGTGCTTTAAACGCAGTCATCCTGCTAGTTCTCATATGCCTGTATATGGCTGGAAATTTCTGTTTCCAGATTCTCCAAAGAAAGGAATTCTGAACTGTTGCACACACACATCAGTTTATCTCTGTAAGTTGATTGAACAGCTTAACAACAATTCTGCTATATAGCTGAGTTTTTGTTTTAGAGAAAGATATTTCTCATTACAACTTATAGTCTCTGTCACTCTGGAATATCGAAACGCAGATTTTAGGAGAAAAGTTTTTCTAACTGGCTAAATGGAAAAATAGATGCAACTTCCTAAGGTGAGTGAACAAAAAGCACAGCCGTTTGAACTAGACGTTTCTCCTGTGTTTTAAACGCAGTCTTACTGCTAGTTCTTATATGCCTGTATATGGCTGGAAATATCTGCTTCCAGATTATCCATAGAAAGGATTTCTGAACTGCTGCACACACACATCAGTTTAACTCTGTAAGTTGATTGTACAGTTTGACAATCATTCTGCTAGATAGCTGCTTCTTTCTTTTAGAGCAAGATATTTCTCATTACAGCCTACAGTCTCATTCACTCTGGAATATCTAAACGCAGCTTTTACAAGAAAGGAGTTTCTAACTTGCTGAATCTAAACAAAAATGTAACTTCCTAAGATGAACGAACACAAAGCAAAGTAGTTTGAACTAGACGTTTCTCCTGTGTTTTAGAGGCAGTATTACTGCTAGTTCTTCTATTCCTGTATATGGGTTTAAATATTTGTTTCCAGATTCTCCAAAGAAAGGATTTCCGAACTAGTGCACACGCTCATCAGTTTAATTCTGTATGTTGACTGTACAGCTTATCAACAATTTTGCTAGATAGCTGTGTTTTTGTTTTAGAGCAAGATATTTCTCATTACACCCTACAGTCTCATTCACTCTGGAATAT
>NW_016108099.1:38122-43790 GCF_001604975.1 Cebus imitator | reverse complement strand
CAAACGCAGCTTTTAGAAGTAACATGTTTCTAACTCGGTGAATCTAAAAACAGATGCAAATTCCTAAGGTGAACAAAAACAAAGCAGAGCAGTTTGAACTACACGTTTCTCCTGTGTTTTAAACGCAGTCTTCCTGCTAGTTCTTATATGCCTCTATATAGCTGGAAACTTCTGTTTCCATATTCTCCAGTAGACAGGATTTCTGAACAGCTGGCCACACACATCAGTTTATCTCTGTCAGTTAATTCAACAGCTTAACAACAATTCTGCTAGATAGCTGCGTTTTTGTTTAGAGCAAGATATTTCTTATTACAACCTACAGTCTCATTCACTCTGGAATATCCAAAGGCAGTTTTTAGAAGAAACGTGTTACTAACTCGCTGAATCTAAACATAGATGCAACATTCTAATGTGAACGAAAGCAAAGCAGAGCAGTTTGAACTAGACGTTTCTCCTGTGTTTTTAACGCAGTCTTACTGCTATGTCTTATATGCTTGTATATCTGGAAATATCTGTTTCCAGATTCTACAAAGAAAGGATTTCTGAACTGCTGCACACACACATCAGTTTAACTCTGTAAGATGATTGTACAGCTTGACAACCATACTGCTAGATAGATGCGTTTTTGTTTTAGAGCAAGATATTTCTCATTACACCCTACTGTCTCATTCACTCTGGAATATCCAAACACAGCTTTTAGAAGTAACGTGTTTCTAACTCGGTGAATCTAAACACAGATGCAACTTCCTAAGGTGAACAAAAACAAAGCAGAGCAGTTTGAAATAGACGTTTCTCCTGTGTTTTAAACGCAGTCTTACTGCTAGTTCTTACATGCCTGTATTAGGCTGGAAATATCTGTTTCCAGATTCTCCAAAGAAAAGATTTCTGAAGTGCTGCACACACACATCAGCTTAACTCTGTAAGTTGATTTTACAGCTTGACAACAATTCTGCTATATAGCTGCGTTTTTGTTTAGAGCAAGATATTTCTTATTACAGTCTACAGTCTCATTCACTCTGAAATATCCAAACGCAGCTTTTAGAAGAAAAGTGTTTCTAACTGGCTGAATCTACACATAAATGGAACTTCCTAATGTGAACGAAAGCAAAGCAGAGCAGTTTGTAATAGACGTTTCTCCTGTGTTTTAAACGCAGTCTTGCTGCTAGTTCTCATATCCCTGTAGATGGCTGGAAATATCTGTTTCCAGATTCTCGAAGCAAAGTATTTCTTTTTTTTTTCTTCCCCCCCCCTCGTTTATGCATTTCATTGCATTTTAGGTTTTTGGGTACATGTTAGAAACATACAAAATTGTTGCATAGGTACACACGTGGCGGTGTGATATGCTGCCCTCCTCCCCGTCACCTACATCTGGCAGTTCTCCCCTTGCTATCTCTCCCCATCTTCCCACCCCCCCGTCCCTCCCCTATTTCTCCCCAAGTGACCCCAGTGTGTAGTGCTCCCCTCCCTGTGTCCATATGTTCTCATTGTTCAACACCCATTCATGGGGGAGAACATGCGGTGTTTGATCTTCTGCTCTTCTGTCAGTTTGCTGAGAATGATGGTTTCCAAATTCATCTATGTCCCTACAAGGGACCCAAACTCATCGTTTTTGATGGCTGCATGATATTCCATGGTGTATATGTGCCACATTTTCCCTATCCAGTCTATCGTCGAGGGGCATTTGGGTTGGTTCCAGGTCTTTGCTATTGTAAACAGTGCTGCAATGAACATTCGTGTGTGCGTGTCCTTATAGTAGAACGATTTGTAATCCTTTGGATATATACCCAGTAATGGGATTGCTGGGTCAAATGGAATTTCTATTTCTAAGTCCTGAGGAATCGCCACACTGTCTTCCACAATGGATTGAGATACCATCTCACGCCAGTAAGAATGGCGATCATTAAAAAATCTGGAAACAGCAGATGCTGGAGAGGATGTGGAGAAACAGGAACACTTTTGCACTGTTGGTGGGAGTGTAAATTAGTTCAACCATTGTGGAAGACAGTGTGGCGATTCCTCAAGGACATAGAAATAGAAATTCCATTTGACCCAGCAATCCCATTACTGGGTATATATCCAAAGGATTACAAATCGTTCTACTATAAGGACACGTGTACACGAATGTTCATTGCAGCACTGTTTACAATAGCAAAGACCTGGAACCAACCCAAATGCCCATCGACGATAGACTGGATAGGGAAAATGTGGCACATATACATCATGGAATATCATGCAGCCATCAAAAATGATGAGTTTGGGGCCTTTGTGGGGACATGGATGAACCTGGAAACCATCATTCTCAGCAAACTGAGAGAAGAGCAGAAGATCAAACACCGCATGTTCTCACTCATAGGCGGGTGTTGAACAATGAGAACACATGGACACAGGGAGGGGAGCACTACACACTGGGGTCAGTTGGGGGGAAATAGGGGAGGGACGGTGGGGGGTGGGAAGCTGGGGGGAGATAGCAGGGGGAGAAATGCCAGATGTAGGTGATGGGGAGGAAGGCAGCAAATCACACTGCCACGTGTGTTCCTATGCAACAATTTTGCATGTTCTTCACATGTACCCCAAAACCTAAAATGCAATAAAATAAATGGGAAGGAAAAAAAAAAAGAAATCTGGAAACAACAGGTGCTGGAGAGGATGTGGAGAAATAGGAACAATTTTGCACTGTTGGTGGGAGTGTAAATTACTTCAAGCAAAGTATTTCTGAACTGCTGCAAACACACTTCAGTTTAACTCTGTAAGTTCATTGTACAGCTTGATAATAATTCTGCTATGTAGCTTCGTTTTTCTTTTAGAGCAAGATATTTCTCATTACACTCTACAGTCTCATTCACTCTGTAATATCCAAACGCAGCTTTTAGAAGAAAAGTGTTTCTACCTCGCTGAATCTAAACATAGATGCAACTTCCTAAGGTGAAAGAACACAAAGTAGAGCAGTTTGAACTAGACGTTTCTCCGGTATTTTAAACGTAGTTTTACTGCTAGTTCTTAAATGCCTGTATAAGGCTGGAAATATCTGTTTCCACATTCCCCAAAGAAAAGATTTCAGAACCTCTGTACACACACATCAGTTGAACTCTGTAAGTTGATTGCACTGCTTGACAACCATTCTGGTAGATAGATGCGTTTTTGTTTTAGAGCAAGATATGTCTCATTACAGCCTACAGTCTCATTTCCTCTGGAATATCTAAATGCAGCTTTCAGAAGAAAGGAGTTTCTAACTCGCTGAATCTAAACACAGATGCAACTTCCTAAGGTGAACGAACACAAAGCATAGCAGTTTGAAGTAGACGTTTCTCCTTTGTGTTAAAGGCAGTCTTACTGCTAGTTCTTCTTTTCCTGTATATTTTTTTTAAATAGATCTTTCCAGGTTCTCCAAAGAAAGGATTTCGGAACTGCTGCACACACACATCAGTTTAACTCTATAAGATGATTGTACAGCTTAACATCCATTCCGCTAGATAGCTGCGTTTTTGTTTTAGAGCAAGATATTTCTCATTGCACCTTACAGTCTCATTCACTCTGGAATTTCCAAAAGCAGCTTTTAGAAGAAAAGTTTTTCTAACTCGGTGAATCTAAACACAGATGCAACGTCATACGGTGAACTAAAACAAAACGGAGCAGTTTGAAATATACGTTTCTCCTTTGTTTTAAACTCAGTCTTACTGCTAGTTCTTAAATGCGTGTATTAGGCTGGAAATATCTGTTTCTAGATTCTCCAAAGAAAAGATTTCTTAACTGCTGCACACACTCATAAGTTTAAGTCTGTAAGTTGATTGTACAGCTTGACAGCCATTCTGCTAGGTAGCTTGGTTTTTGTTTTAGAGCAAGATATTTCTCGTTACAGCCTACAGTCTCATTCACTCTGTAATATCTAAACGTAGCTTTTAGAAGAAACCTGCTTCTAACTCGCTGAATCTAAATATAGATGTAACTTCCTAAGGTGAACGAACACAAAGGAGAGCAGTTTGAAATAGACGTTTCTCCTGTGTTTTAAATGCAGTCTTACTGCTAGTTCTCATATGCCTGTTTATGGCTGGAAATATCTGATTCCAGATTCTCCAAGGAAAGGATTTCTGAACTGCTGCACAGTCACATCAGTTTATCCCTGTAAGTTGATTCTACAGCTTAACAACAATTCTGATAGATGGTTGCGTTTTTGTTTTAGAGCAAGATATTTCTCATTACAACCTATAGTCTCAGTCACTCTGGAATATCGAAGCGCAGCTTTTAGAAGAAACGTGTTTATAACTCGCTGAATCTAAACATAGCTGCAACTTCCTAAGGTAAACGAACAAAACGCAGAGCAGTTTGAGATAGACGATTCTCCTGTGTTTTAAACGCAGTCTTACTGCTATTTCTTATATGCCTGTATATGGCTGGAAATATCTGTTCGGAGATTCTCCAAAGAAATGTTTTCTGGACTGCTGCACACACGCTTCAGTTTAACTCTGTAAGTTCAGTCTACAGCTTAAGAACCATTCTGCTAGATAGCTGCGTTTTTGTTTTACAACAAGATATTTCTCATTACAGCCTAAAGTCTCAGTCACTCTGGAATATCCAAACGCAGCTTTTAGAAGAAACGTGTTTCTAACTCGCTGAATCTAAACATGGATGCAAATTCCTAAGGTGAGGAAACACAAAGCAGAGCTATATCCCTAGACCTTTCTCCTGTGTTTTAAACGCAGTCTTACTGCTACGTCTTATATGCCTGTATATGGATGGAAATATCTGTTTCCTGATTCTCCAAAGAAAGGATTTCTGAACTGCTGCACACACACATCAGTTTAACTCTGTAAGTTTATTGTACAGGTTGACAACCATTCTGCTAGATAGCTGCGTTTTTGTTTTATAGCAAGATATTTCTCGTTACAGCTTACATTCTCATTCACTCTGAAATATCCAAACGGAGCTTTTAGAAGAAAGGAGTTTCTAACTCGCTGAATCTTAACATAGATGCAACTTCCTTAGGTGAACGAACTCAAAGCAGAGCAGTTTGAACTAGACGTTTCTCCTCTGTTTTAAACGCAGTCTTACTGCTACGTCTTATATGCCTGTATATGGATGGAAATATCTGTTTCCAGATTCTACAAAGAAAGGACTTCTGAACTGCTGCATGCACACATCCTTTTACTCGGTAAGTTGATTCTACTGCTTAACAATCATTCTGGTAGATAGCTGCGTTTTTTGTTTCAGAGCAAGATATTTCTCATTGCAGTCTACAGTCTCATTCACTCTGGAATATCCAAACGCAGCATTTTGAAGAAACGTGTTTCTAACTCGCTGAATCTAAATATTGATGTAGCTTCCTAAGGCGAGCGAACACAAACAGAACAGTTTTCACTAGACGCTTCTTCTGTGTTTTAAATGCAGTCTTACTGCTAGTTCTTATATGCCTGCATATGGCTGGAAATATCTGTTTCCAGATCCCAGAAATAAAGGATTTCTGAACTGCGGCACACATACATCAGTTTAACTCTGTAACATGATTGTACAGCTTGACAACCATTCTGCTACACAGCTGCATTTTTGTTTTAGAGCAAGATATTTCTCTTACAGCCTACAGTCTCAGTCACTCTGAAATATCCAAACGCAGCTTTTAGAAGAAACGTGTTTCTAACTCGCTGAATCTAAACATAGATGCAACTTCCTAAGGTGA
>NW_016108099.1:34297-37761 GCF_001604975.1 Cebus imitator | reverse complement strand
CAAAGCAGAGCAGTTTCAACAACACGTTTCTCCTGTGTTTTAAATGCAGTCTTACTGCTAGGTCTTCTATTCGTGTATATTGCTTTAAATATCTGTTTCCAGGTTCTCCAAAGAAAAGATTTCTGAACTGCTGAACACACACATCAACATAACTCTGTAAGTTGATTTTACAGCTTGACAACCATTCTGCTAGGTAGATGCACTTTTGTTTAAACCAAGATATTTCTCATTACAGACTACAGTCTCATTCACTCTGGAATATCCAAATGTAGCTTTTAGAAGAAACATGTTTCTAACTCGCTGAATCTAAACATAGATGCAACTTCCTAAGGTGAACAAACAAAACGCAGAGCAGTTTGAAATATACGTTTCTGCTATGTTTTAAACGCAGTCTTACTGCTAGTTCTCATATGCCGGTATGTGGCTGGAAATATCTTCTTCCAGATTCTCCAAAGAGAAGATTTCTGAACCTCTGCACACACACGTCAGTTCAACTCTGTACGTTGATTGCACAGCTTGACAACCATTCTGCTATATAGCTTCGTTTTTGTATTAGAGCAAGATATTTCTCATTACACTCTACAGCCTCATTCACTCTGTTATATCAAAACGCAGCTTTTGGAAGAAACGTGTTACTAACTCGCTGAATCTAAACATAGATGAAACTTCCTAAGGTGAACGAACACAAAGCAGAGCAGTTGGAACAAGACGCTTCTCCTGTGTTTTAAACGCAGTCTTACTGCTAGTTCTTAAATGCCTGTATAAGGCTGGAAATATCTGTTTCCAGATTCTCCAAAGAAAAGTTTTCTGAACCTGTGCACACACACATCAGTTTAACTCTGTAAGTTGATTTTACAACTAGTCAACCATTCTGCTAGATAGATGCGTTTTTGTTTTAGAGCAAGATATTTCTCTTTACAGCCTACAGTCTCATTCACTCGGGAATATCCAAACGCAGCTTTTAGAAGAAATTTGTTTATAACTCACTCAATCTAAACATAGATGCAACGTCTTAAGGTGAACGAACACAAAGCAGAGCAGTTTGAACTAGACGTTTCTCCTGTGTTTTAAACGCAGTCTTACTGCTACATCTCATATGCCTGTATATCTGGAAATATCTGTTTCCAGATTCTACAAAAAAGGATTTCTGAACTGCTGCACACACACATCCGTTTAACTTTGTAGGTTGATTCTACTTCCTAACAATCATTCTGCTAGATAGCTGCCTTTTTGTTTAAGAGCAAGATAATTCTCATTGCAGCCTGTAGTCTCATTCATTCTGGAATATCCAAACGTAGCTTTTAGAAGAAACGTGTTTCTAAGTCGCTGAATCTAAACATAGATGCAACTTCCTAAGGTGAATGAACGCAAAGCAGAGCAGTTTGAACAACTCGTTTGTCCTGTGTTTTAAATTCAGTCTTACTACTACTTCTCATATGCCTGTATATGGCTGGAAATATCTGCTTCCAGATTCTCCAAAGAAAAGATTTCTGAACCTCTGCACACACACATCAGTTTAACTCTGTAAGTTGATTGTACAGCTTGACAACCATTCTGCTAGATAGCTGCATTTTTGTTTTAGAGCAAGATATTTCTCATTACATCCTTTAGTCTCAGTCACTCTGGAATATCCAAACGCAGCTTTTAGAAGAAACGTGTTTCTAAATGGCTGAATCTAAACATAGATGCAACTTCCTAAGGTGAAAGAACACAAAGTAGAGCCGTTTGAACTAGACGTTTCCCCTGTATTTTAAACAGAGCCTTACTGCCAGTTCATACATGCCTGTATAAGGCTGGAAATATCTGTTTCCAGATTCCACACAGAAAAGACTTCAGAACCTCTGTACACACACATGTGTTTAACTCTGTAACTTGATTGCACAGCTAGTAAACCATTCTGCCAGATAAATGAGTTTTTGTTTTAGAGCAAGATATTTATCATTACAGTCTAGAGTCTGAGTTCCTCTGGAATATTTAAAGGCAGATTTTAGAAGAAACTTCTTTCTAACTCACTGAATTAAAACATAGATGCAACTTCCTAAGGTGAACGAACACAAAGCAGAGCAGTTTGACGTAGACGTTTCTCCTGTGTTTTAAATGCAGTCTTACTGCTAGTTCTTCTATTCCTGTATATTTCTTTAAATATCTGTTTCCAGGTTCTCCAAAGAAAGGATTTCTGAACTGCTGCACACACACATCAGTTTAACTCTGTAAGTTGATTGTACAGCTTGACAACCATTCAGCTAGATAGCTGCATTTTTGTTGTAGAGCAAGATATTTCTTATTACAGCCTACAGGCTCTTTCACACTGGAATATCCAAACGCAGTTTTTAGAAGAAACTTGTTTCTAATGCGCTGAATCTAAACATAGATGCAACTTCCTTAGATGAACGAACTCAAAGCAGAGCAGTGTGAACTAGACGTTTCTCCTGTATTTTAAACGCAGTCTTACTCTACGTCTTATATGCCTGTATATATGGAAATATCTGTTTCCAGATTCTGCATAGAAAGGATTTCTGAACTGCTGCACACACACTTCAGTTCAACTCTGTGAGATGATTTTACAGCTTGACAACCATTCTGCTAGATAGCTGCGTTTTTGTTTTAGAGTAAGATGTTTCTCATTACGGCCTACAGGCTCTTTAACACTGGAATATCCAAACGCAGCTTTTAGAAGAAACGTGTTTCTAACTCGCTGAATCTGAGCATAGATGCAACTTCCTAATGTGAGTGAACACAAAGCAGAGCAGTTTTCAATAGACGTTTCTCCTGTGTTTTAAACGGAGTCTTACTGCTAGTTCTTACATGCCTGTATATGGCTGGAAATATCTGTTTCCAGATTCTCCAAAGAAAGGATATCTGAACTGGTGCACACACACATCAGTTTAACACTGTAAGTTGATTGTACCGCTTAACAACCATTGTGCTAGGTAGCTGCATTTTTGTTTTAGAGCAAGATATTTCTCATTACTGCCTTTAGTCTCAGTCACTGTGGAATATCCACACGCAGCTTATAGAAGAAAAGTTTTTCTAAATCGCTGAATTTGAACATAGATGCAACTTCCTAAGGTGAACGAGCACAAAGCAGAGCAGTTTGAACTAGACGTTTCTCCTGTGTTTTAAACGCATTCTTCTTGCTAGTTCTTCTATGCCTCTATATGGCTGGAAATATCTGTTTCCATATTGTCCAATAGACAGGATTTCTGAACTGCTGGCCGCACACATCAGTTTATCTCTGTAAGTTGATTCAACAGCTTAACAACAATTCTGCTAGATAGCTGCATATTTGTTTTAGAGCAAGATATTTCTTATTACAGCCTACAGTCTCATTCACTCTTTAATATCCAAACGCAGCTTTTAGAAGAAAAGTGTTTCTAACTGGCTGAGTATAAACATAGATGAAACTTCCTAAGGTGAACGAAAGCAAAGCAGAGGAGTTTGAAATAGACGCTTCTCCTGTGTTT
>NW_016108099.1:28945-33514 GCF_001604975.1 Cebus imitator | reverse complement strand
CTGTTTATGGCTGGAAATATCTGATTCCGGATTCTCCAAGGAAAGGATTTCTGAACTGCTGCACAGTCACATCAGTTTATCCCTGTA
The DNA here is from genome assembly GCF_001604975.1 of Cebus imitator. Classification (NCBI taxonomy): domain Eukaryota; kingdom Metazoa; phylum Chordata; class Mammalia; order Primates; family Cebidae; genus Cebus; species Cebus imitator. The sequence goes on along the minus strand of NW_016108099.1, from coordinate 33,427 downwards.
AGTTGATTCTACAGCTTAACAACAATTCTGATAGATGGTTGCGTTTTTGTTTTAGAGCAAGATATTTCTCATTACAACCTGTAGTCTCAGTCACTCTGTAATATCCAAAGGCAGCTTTTAGAAGAAACATGTTTATAACTCGCTGAATCTAAACATAGATGCAACTTCCTAAGGTGAACGAACAAAGCGCAGAGCAGTTTGAAATATACGATTCTCCTGTGTTTCAAACGCAGTCTTACTGCTATTTTTTATATGCCTGTATATGGATGGAAATATCTGTTTGGAGATTCTCCAAAGAAAAAATTTCTGGACTGCTGCACACACGCATCAGTTTACTCTGTAAGCTCAGTCTAAAGCTTAAGAACCATTCTGCTAGATAGTTGCGTATTTGTTTTAGAGCAAGATATTTCTCATTACAACCAATAGTCTCAGTCAATCTTGAATATCCAATCGCAGATTTTAGAAGGAACGTGTTTCTAACTCGCTGAATCTAAACATAGATGCAACTTCCAAAGGTGAGCAAACACAAAGCAGAGCAGTTTGAACTAGACGTTTCTCCTGTATTTTAAACGCAGTCTTACTGCTAGCTCTCAGATGCCTGTATAGGGCTGGAAATATGTGTTTCCTGATTCTCCAAAGAAAGGATTTCTGAACTGCTGCACACACACATCAGTTTAACTCCATAAGTTGATTGTACAGCTTGACAACAATTCAGCTAGATAGATAATATGCCTGTATATGGCTGGAATATCTGCTTAAAGATTCTCCAAAGAAAACATTTCTGAACCTCTGCTCACACACATCAGTTTAACTCTGTAAGTGGATTGTACAACTTGACAACCATTGTGCTATATAGCTTCGTTTTTGTTTTAGAGCAAGATATTTCTCATTGCACCCTACGTCTCATTCACTCTGGAATATCCAAATGCAGCTTTTTGAAGAAACATGTTTCTAACTAGCTGAATCTAAACATACATGCAACGTCCTATGGTGAACGAACACAAAGCAGAGCAGTATGAACTAGTCGTTTCCCCTGTGATTTAAAAGCAGTCTTACTGCTAGTTCCTATATGCCTGTAAATGGATGGTAATAACTATTTCCAGACTCTCCAAAGAAAAGATTTTTGAACTGTTGCACAAATACATCAGTTTACCTCTGTAAGTTGATAGTACAGATTGACAACCATTCTGCCAGATAGTTGCGTTTTTGTTTTAGAACAACGTATTTCTCATTACACTCTACAGTCTAATTCACTCTGGAATATCCAAACGCAGCTTTTAGAAGAAAAGTGTTTCTAACTGGCTGAATCTAAACATAGATGAAACTTCCTAAGGTGAACGAACGCAGAGCAGAGCAATTTGAATAACAAGTTTCTCCTGTGTTTTAAACGCAGTCTTACTGCTAGTTCTCATATGCCGGTATATGGCTGGAAATATCCTCTTCCAGATTTTACAAAGAACAGATTTCTGAACCTCTGCACACAAACATCAGTTCAACTCAATAAGTTGATTGTACAGCTTGACAACCATTCTGCTATATAGCTTCGTTTTTGCTTTAGAGCAAGATATTTCTCATTACACTCTACATCCTCATTCACTCTGGAATATCCAAACGCAGCTTTTGGAAGAAACGTGTTACTAACTCGCTGATTCTAAACATAGATGCAACTTCCTAACGTGAACGAACCCAAAGCAGAGCAGTTTGAACTAGATGTTTCTACTGTCTTTTAAACGCAGTCTTACTGATAGTTCTTATAAGCCTGTATATGGCTGGAAATATCTGTTTCCTGATTCTCAAAGAAAAGGATTTCTGAACTGCTGCACACACACATCAGTTTAACTATGTAAGTTGATTGTACAGCTTGACAAGTATTCTGCTAGTTAGCTGCGTTTTTGTTTTAGAGCAAGATATTTCTCATTACAGCCTAAGGGCTCTTTCACAATGGAATATCCAAACGCAGCTTTTAGAAGAAACGTGTTTCTAACGCGCCTAATCTAAACATAGATGCAACTTCCTAAGGTGGATGAAGACAAAGCAGAGCTGTTTGAACTAGACGTTTCTCCTGTGTTTTAAAGGCAGTCTTACTGCTAGTTCTTCTATTCCTGTATATTGCTTTAAATATCTGTTTCCAGGTTCTCAAAAGAAAGGTTTTCTGATCTACTGCACACACACATCACTTTATCTCTGTAATTAGATTGTACAGCTTGACAACCTTTCTGCTAGATAGCTGCGTTTTTGTTTTAGAGCAAGACATTTCTCATTACAGCCTACAGTCTAATTCACTCGGGAATATCCAAACGAAGCTTTTAAAAGAAACTTGTTTCTAACTCGCTGAATCTAAACATAAATACAACCTCCTATGGTGAACGAACGGAAAGCAGAGCAGTTTGAACTAGACGTTTCTCCTGTGTTTAAATGCAGTCCTACTGCTATGTCTTATATGCCTGTATATCTGGAAATATCTGTTTCCAGATTCTACAAAGAAAGGATTTCTGAACTGCTGCACACACGTCAGTTTAACTCTGTAAGATTATTGTACAGCTTGACAACCATACTACTAGATAGCTGCGTTTTTGTTTTGGAGCAAGATATTTCTCATTAGAGCCTACTGTCTCATTCATTCTGGAGTATCCAAACGCAGCTTTTGGAAGAAACGTGTTTCTAACTCGCTGAATCTAAACATAGATGCAACCTCCTAAGGTGAGCAAACACAAAGCAGAGCTGTTTTCACTAAACGTTTCTCCTGTGTTTTAAACACAGTCTTACTGCTAGTTCTTAAATGCCTGTATATGGCTGGAGGTAACTGTTTCCAGATTCTCCAAAGAAAGGATTTCTGAACTGCTGCAAACACAATCAGTTTAGCTCTGTAAGTTGAGTCTACAGCTGAACAACCATTCTGCTAGATAGCTGCTTTTTTGTTTTACAGCAAGATGTTTCTTATTACAACCTACAGTCTCATTCACTCTGGAATATCCAAACGCAGCTTTTAGAAGAAAAGTGTTTCTAACTGGCTGAATCTAAACATAGATGAAACTTCCTAAGGTGAATGAAAGTAAAGCAGAGCAGTTTGAAATAGACTTTTCTCCTGTGTTTTAAACGCAGTCTTACTGCTATATCTAATATGCCTGTATATGGCTGAAAATATTTGTTTCCAGATTCTCGAAGCAAAGGATTTCTGAACAGCTGCAAACACACATCAGTTTAACTCTGTAAGTTGATTGTACAGCTTGACAAACACTCTGCTAGATTGCTGCTTTTTTGTTTTAGAGCAAGATGTTTCTCATTACGGCCTACAGGCTCTTTCACAGTGGAATATCCTAACGCAGTTTTTAGAAGAAACGTGTTTCTAACTCGCTGAATGTAAAAATAGATGCAACTTCCTAAGACGAACGAACACAAAGCAGAGCAGTTTGAACTAGACGTTTCCCCTGTATTTTAAACGCAGTCTCACTGCTAGGTCTTAAATGCCTGTATAAGGCTAGAAATATTTGTTTCCAGATTCTCCAAAGAAAAGATTTCTGAACCTCTGCACACACACATCAGTTTAACTCTGTAAGTTGATTGCACTGCTAGAGAACCATTCTGCTAGATAAATGCGTTTTTGTTTTACAGCAAGACATTTCTCATTACAGCCTACAGTCTCATTCACTGTGGAATATCTAAACGCAGCTTTTAGAAGAAAGGAGTTTCTAACTCGCTGAATCTAAATATAGATTCAACTTCCTAAGGTGAACGAAAACAAAGCAGAGCAGTTTGAACTAGGCGTTTCTCCTGTGTTTTAAAAGCACTGTTAGTGCTAATTCTTCTATTCCTGTACATTGCTTTAAATATCTGTTTCCAGGTTCTCCAAAGAAAGGATTTCTGAACTACTGCACACACACATCAGTTTAACTCTGTAAGTAGATTGTACAACTTTACAATGATTCTGCACGCATCAGTTTAACTCTGTAAGTTGAGTCTACAGCTTAACAACCATTCCGCTAGATAGCTGCGTTTTCGTTTTAGAGAAAGATATTCCTCATTACAGCCTATAGTCTCAGTCACTCTGGCATATGTAAACGCAGCTTTTAGAAGAAACGTGTTTCTAACTTGCTGAATCTAAACAAAGATGCAACTTCTTAAGGTGAGCAAACACAAAACAGAGTTGTTTTCACTAGACATTTCTCCTCTATTTTATACGCGGTCTTACTACTAATTCTTCTATGCCTGTACATGGCTGGAAATAACTGATTCCAGATTCTCCAAAGAAAGGATTTCTGACCTGCTGCACACACACATCAGTTTAAGTCTGTAAGTTGATTCTACAGCTTGACAACCATTCTGCTATGTAGCTTGGTTTTTGCTTTAGAGCAAGATATTTCTCATTACAGCCTACAATCTCATTCACTCTGGAATACCTAAACGCAGCTTTTAGAAGAAACGTGTTTCTAACTTGCTGAATCTAAACACAGATGTAACTTCCTAAGGTGAACGAACACAAAG
>NW_016108099.1:17365-28884 GCF_001604975.1 Cebus imitator | reverse complement strand
GAAATATCTGATTCCAGATTCTCCAAGGAAAGGATTTCTGAATTGCTGCACAGTCACATCAGTTTATCCCTGTAAGTTGATTCTACAGCTTAACAACAATTCTGCTACATGGTTGCGTTTTTGTTTTAGATCAAGATATTTCTCATTACAATCTGTAGTCTCAGTCGCTATGGAATATCCAAACGGAGCTTTTAGAAGAAACGTGTTTATAACTCGCTGAATCTAAACATAGATGCAACTTCCTAAGGTGAATGAACAAAACGCAGAGCAGTTTGAAATAGATGATTCTCCTGTGTTTTAAGCGCAGTCTTACTGCTATTTCTTATATGCCCGTATATGGCTGGAAATATCTGTTGGGGATTTCTCCAAAGAAAAGATTTCTGGTCTGCTGCACACATGCATCAGTTTAACTCTGTAAGTTCAGTCTACAGCTTTAGAACCATTCTGCTCGATAGCTGCGTTTTTGTTTTAGAGCAAGATATTTCTCATTACAACCAATAGTCTCAGTCACTCTGGAATATCCAATCGCAGATTTTAGAAGGAACGTGTTTCTAACTCGCTGAATCTAAACATAGATGCAACTTCCTAAGGTGAGCAACACAAAACAGAGCTGTTTCACTAGACGTTTCTCCTGTGTTTAAACGCAGCCTTACTGCTACCTCTCACATGCCTGTGTACGGCTGGAAATATCCATTTCCTGATTCTACAAAGAGAGGATTTCTGAACAGCTGCACACACAGTTTATATCAGTTTAACTCTATAAGTTGATTTTACAGCTTGACAACAATTCAGTTAGATAGCTGCGTTTTCGTTTTAGAGCAAGATATTTCTCATTACAGCCTACATTCTCATTCACTCTGGAATATCGAAACGCAGTTTTTGAAGAAACGTGTTTCTAACTGGCTGAATCTAAACATAGATGCAACTTCCTAAGGTGAATGAACGCAAAGCAGAGCAGTTTGAACAACACGTTTCTCCTGTGTTTTAAACGCAGTCTTACTGATCGTTCTCATTTGCCTGTATATGGCTGGAAATATCTGCTTCCAGATGCTCCAAGGAAAAGATTTCTGAACCTCTGCACTCACACATCAGTTTAACTCTGTAAGTTGATTGTACAACTAGTCAATCATTCTGCTATACAGCTTCGTTTTTGTTTTAGAGCAGGATATTTCTCATTACAGTCTACAGTCTCATTCACTCTGGAATATCCAAACGCAGCTTTTAGAAGAAACGTGTTTCTAACTCGCTGAATCTAAACATAGTTGCAACTTCCTAAGGTGAACGAACAAAAAGAATAGCAGTTTGACGTACACGTTTCTCCTGTGTTTCAAAGGCAGTCTTACTGCTAGTCTTCTATTCCTGTATATTTCTTTAAATATCTGTTTTCAGGTTCTCCAAAGAAAGGATTTCTGAACTGCTGCACACTCACATCCGTTTAACTCTGTAAGTTGATTGTACAGCTTGACAACCATTCTGCTAGAGAGTTGCATTTTTGTTTTAGAGCAAGATATTTCTCATTACAGCCTACAGGCTCTTTCACACTGGAATATCAAAACGCAGCTTTTCGAAGAAACGTGTTTCTAACGCACTGAATCTAAACATAGATGCAGCTTCCTAAGGTGAACGAACTCAAATCAGAGCAGTGCGAACTAGACGTTTCTCCTGTGTTTTAAAGGCAGTTTTACTGCTACGTCTTATATGCCTGTATATCAGGAAATATCTGTTTCCAGATTCTACAAGGAAAGGATTTCTGAACTGCTGCACACACATCAGTTTAACTCTGTAAGATGATTGTACAGCTTGACAACCATACTGCTAGATCGCTGCATTTTTGTTTTAGAGCAAGATACTTTTCATTGTACCCTACTCTCTCATTCACTCTGGAATATCAAAACGCAGCTTTTAGAAGTAACGTGTTTCTAACTCGATGAATCTAAACACAGATGCAAATTCCTAAGTTGAATGAAAACAAAGCAGAGCAGTTTTAAATATTCATTTCTGCTGTATTTTACAGGCAGTCCTACTGCTAGTTCTTACATGCCATTATTAGGCTGGAAATATCTGTTTGCAGATTCTCCAAAGAAAAGATTTCTGAACTGCTGCACACACACTTCAGCTTAACTCTGTAAGTTGATTTTACAGCTTGACAACAATTGTGCTAGATAGCTGCGCTTTTGTTTAAAGCAAGATATTTCTCATTACAGCCTTTAGTCTCAGTCACTCTGGAATATCGAAACGCAGCTTTTAGAAGAAACGTGTTTCTAACTAGCTTAATCTTAACATAGATGCCACTTCCTAAGGTGAACGAACACAAAGCAGAACAGTTTGAACTAGACGTTTCTCCTGTGTTTTAAACGCAGTCTTACTGCTAGTTCACATATGCCTGTATATGGCTGGAAATATCTGCCTCCAGTTTCTCCAAGGAAAAGATTTCTGAACCTCTCCACACACACATCAGTTTAACTCTGTAAGTTGATTGTACAGCTAGACAACAATTCTGCTTGATAGATGGTTTTTGGTTTAGAGCAAGATATTTCTAATTACAGTCTACAGTCTCATTCACTCCGGAATATCCAAACGCAGCTTTTAGAAGACACGTGTTTCTAACTCACTGAATCTAAACATAGATGCAACTTCCTAAAGTGAGCGAACACAAAGCAGAGTAGTTTTCACTAGACGTTTCTCCTGTGTTTTAAACGGAGTCTTACTGCTAGTTCTTATATGCCTGTATATGGCTCGAAATATTTGTTTCCAGATACTCCAAAGAAAAGATTTCTGAACTGCTGCACACACACATCCGTTTAACTCTGTAATTTGATTGTACAGCTTAACAACCATTCTTCTAGATTGTTGCGTTTTTGTTTTAGAACAACATATTTCTCATTACAGTCCATAGTCTCATTCACTCTGGAATATACAAACGCAGCTTTTAGAAGAAAAGTGTTTCTAACTGGCTGAATCTAAACATAGATGAAACTTCCTAAGGTGAACGTAAGCAAAGCAGAGCAGTTTGAACAACACGTTTTTCCTGTATTTTACTGCTAGTTCTTACATGCCTGTATAAGGCTGGAAATATTTGTTTCCAGATACACCAAAGAAAAGATTTCAGAACCCCTGCACACACACATCAATTTAACTCCATAAGTTGATTTTACAGCTTGACAACCATTCTGCTAGATAGCTGTGTTTTTGTTTTAGAGCAAGATATTTGTCATTACAGCCTTCAGTCTCAGTCACTCTGGAATATCCATACGCAGATTTTAGAAGAAACGTTTTTCTAACTCGCTGAATCTAAACATAGATGCAACTTCCTAAGGTGAACGAACACAAAGCAGAGCAATTTTAAATAGACGTTTCTCCAGTGTTTTAAACGCAGTCTTACTGGTAGTTCTCATATGCCTGTATATGGCTGGAAATATCTGTTTCCAGATTCTCGAAGTAAAGGATTTCTAAACTGCCGCAAACACACGTCAGTTTAACTCGGTAAGTAGATTGTACAGCTTGACAACGATTCTGCTAGATAGCTGCGTTTTTGTTTTAGAGCAAGATATTTCTCATTGCAGCCTTTAGTCTCATTCACTCTGGAATATCCACAGTCTGGAATTTCTCAGTCACTCTGGAATGTCCACACGCAGCTTTTAGAAGAAACGTGTTTCTAACTCGCTGAATTTGAACATAGATGCAACTTCCTAAGGTGAGCGAACACGAAGCAGAGCAGTTTGAAAAACACGTTTCTCCTTTGTTTTAAACGCAGTCTTACTGCTGGTTCTCATATGCCTGTATGTGGCTGGAAATGTCTGTTTGCAGATTCTCCAAAGAAAAGATTTCTGAACTGCTGTACACATGCATCAGTTTAACTCTGTAAGTTGAGTCTACAGCTTAACAACCATTCCGCTAGATAGCTGCGTTTTTGTTTTAGAGCAAGATATTCCTCATTACAGCCTATAGTCTCAGTCACTCTGGAACATCTAAACGCAGCTTTTAGAAGAAATGTGTTTCTAACTCGCTGAATCTAAACATAGATGCAACTTTCTAAGGTGAGCAAACACAAAGAAGAGCTGTTTTCACTAGATGTTTCTCCTGTGTTTTCAACGCAGTCTTACTGCTAGTTCACATACGCCTTTATATGGCTGGAATTATCTGTTTCCAGATTCTCGAAGCAAAGGATTTCTGAACTGTTGCAAACACACATGAGGCTAACTCTGTAAGTTGATTGTACAGCTTGACAAGCATTCTGCTAGATAGCTGCGTTTTTGTTTTAGAGCAAGATATTTCTCATTACAGCCTTTAGTCTCATTCACTCTGGAATATGCAAACGCAGATTTTAGAAGAAACGTGTTTCTAACTCGCTGATTCTAAACATAGATGCAACTTCCTAAGGTGAACGAACTCAAATCAGAGCAGTGCGAACTAGACGTTTCTCCTGTGTTTTAAACGGAGTCTTACTGCTAGGACTTATAAGCCTGTATATGGCTGGAAATATCTGTTTCCAGTTTCTCCAAAGAAAGGATTTCTGAACTGCTGCACACACACGTCAGTTTAAGTCTGTAGGTTGATTGTACAGCTTGACAGACATTCAGCTAGATAGAGAATATGCCTCTATATGGCTGGAAATATCTGCTTAAAGATTCTCCAAAGAAAACATTTGTGAACCTCTGCACACACACATCAGTTTAACTCTGTAAGTGGATTGTGCAACTTGACAACAATTGTGCTATATAGCTTCGTTTTTGTTTTAGAGCAAGATATTTCTCATTGCACCCTACGTCTCATTCACTCTGGAAAATCCATACGCAGCTTTTAGAAGAAACTTGTTTATAACTCACTCAATCTTAACATAGATGCAACGTCCTAAGGTGAACGAACACAAAGCAGAACACTTTGAACTAGACGTTTCTCCTGTGACTTAAACGCAGTCTTACTGCTAGTTTGTATATGCCTGTAAATGGATTGTAAAAACTGTTTCCAGACTCTCCAAAGAAAAGATTTGTGAACTGTGGCACACATACATCAGTTTAACTCTGTAAGTTGATAGTAGAGCTTGACAACTATTCTGCCAGATAGTTGCGTTTTTGTTTTAGAACAACGTATTTCTCATTACAGCCTACAATCTCATTCACTCTGGAATATCTAAACGCAGCTTTTAGAAGAAAGGAGTTTCTAACTCGCTGAATCTAAACATAGATGAAACTTCCTAAGGTGAACGAAAACAAAGCGGAGCAGTTTGAACTAGGTGTTTCTCCTGTGTTATAAAGGCAGTCTTAGTGCTAGTTCTTCCATTCCTGTATATTGCTTTAAATATCTGTTTCCAGGTTCTCCAAAGAAAGGATTTCCGAATTACAGCACACACACATCAGTTTAACTCTGTAAGTAAATTGTACAGCTTGACAACGATTGTGCTAGATAGATGCGTATTTGTTTTAGAGAAAGATATTTCTCATTACAACCTTTAGTCTCAGTCACTCTGGAATATCCAAACACAGCTTTTAGAAGAAATGTGTTTCTAACTCGCTGAATCTAAACATAGATGCAACTTCCTAAGGTGAACGAACACAAAGCAGAGCAGTTTGAACTACACGTTTCTCCAGTGTTTTAAGCGCAGTCTTACTGCTAGTTCACGTATGCCTGTATATGGCTGGAAATTCTGTTTCCAGATTCTCCAAAGAAAGGATGTCTGAACTGCTGCACACAAACTTCAGTTTAGCCAAGTAAGTTGATTGTACTGCTTAACAACCATTCTGCTACATAGCTGCGTTTTTGTTTTGGAACAAGATATTTCTCATTACAGTCTACAGTCTCATTCAGTCTGGAATATCCAAACGCAGCTTTTAGAAGAAACGTGTTTCTAACTAGCTGAATCTATACATTGATGCAACTACCTAAGCTGAACGAACACAAAGCAGAGCAGTTTGAACTAGATGTTTCTCCTGTGTTTTAAACGCAGTCTTACTGCTAGTTCTTATATGCCTCTATATGGCTGGATATATCTGTTTCCATATTCTCCAATAGACAGGAATTCTGAACTGCTGGCCACACACATCAGTTTATCTCTGTAAGTTGATTCAACAGCTTAACAACAATTCTGCTAGATAGCTGCGTTTTTGTTTTAGATCAAGATATTTCTTATTACAGCCTACAGTCTCATTCACTCTGGAATATCCAAATGCAGCTTTTAAAAGAAAAGTGTTTCTAACTGGCTGAATCTAAACATAGTTGAAACTTCCTAAGTTGAACGAAAGCAAAGCAGAGTGTTTGAAATAGACGTTTCTCCTGTGTTTTAAAAGCAGTCTTACTGCTATTTCTCATATGCCTGTATATGGCTGGAAATATCTTCTTCCAGATTCTCCAAAGAAAAGATTTCTGATCCTCTGCACACACACGTCAGTTCAACTCTGTAAATTGATTGTACAGCTTGACAACCATTCTGCTACATAGCTTCGTTTTTGTTGTAGGGCAAGATATTTCTCATTACACTCTACAGCCTCATTCACTCTGTAATATCCAAACGCAGCTTTTGGAAGAAACGTGTTACTAACTCGTTGAATCTAAACATAGATGCAACTTCCTAAGGTGAACGAACACAAGCAGAGCAGTTTGAACTAGATGTTTCTCCTTTGTTTTAATGCAGTCTTACTGCTAGTTCTTCTATTCCTGTATATTTCTTTAAATATCTGCTTCTAGGTTCTCCAAAGAAAGGATTTCTGAACTACTGCACACACACATCACTTTAAATCTGTGAGTAGATTGTACAGCTTGACAATGATTCTGCTAGATAGCTGCGTTTTTGTTTTAGAGCAAGATGTTTCTCATTACGGCCTACAGGCTCTTTAAAAGTGGAATATCCTAACGCAGCTTTTAGAAGAAAGGAGTTTCTAACTCGCTGAATCTAAACATGGAGGCAACTCCCTAAGGTGAGCGAACACAAAGCAGAGCTGTTTTCACTAGACGTTTCTCCTGTGTTTTAAACGGAGTCTTACTGCTACTTCTTACATGCCTGTATATGGCTGGAAATATCTGTTTCCAGATTCTCCAAAGAAAGGATTTCTGAACTGCTGCACACACACATCAGTTTACGTCTGTAAGTTGATTGTACAGCTTGACAACCATTCTGCTAGATAGCTGCGTTTTTGTTTTAGAGCAAGATATTTCTCATTACAGCTTATAGTGTCATTCACTCTGGAATATCGAAACGCAGCTTATTGAAGAAACGTGTTTCTATCTCGCTGAATCTAAACATAGATTCAACTTCCTAAGGTGAACGAACACAAAGCAGAGCAGTTTGAACTAGACGTTTCTCCTGTATTTTAAAGACAGTCTTACTGCTAGGTCTTAAATGCCTGTATGAGGCTGGAAATATCTGATTCCAGATTCTCCAAAGAAAGCATTTCTGAACTGCTGCACACACACATCAGTTTAAGTCTGTAAGTTGATTCTACAGCTTAACAACAATTCTGCTAGATAGCTGCGTTTTTGTTTTAGCGCAAGATATTTCTCATTACAACCTATAGTCTCAGTCACTCTGGAATATCCAAACGAAGCTTTTAGAAGAAACGTGTTTATAACTTGCTGAATCCAAACATAGATGCAAATTCCTAAGGTGAACGAACAAAATGCAGAGCAGTTTGAAATAGACGATTCTCCTGTGTTTTAAATGCAGTCTTACTGCTATTTCATATATGCCTGTACATGGCTGGAAATACCTGTTTGGAGATTCTCCAAAGAAAAGATTTCTGGTCTGCTGCATACACGAATCAGTTTAACTGTATAAGTTCAGACTACAGCTTAACAACCATTCTGCTAGAGAGCTGCGTTTTTGTTTTAGAGCAAGATATTTCTCATTACAACCTATAGTCTCAGTCACTCTGGAATATCAAAACGCAGTTTTTGAAGAAACGTGTTTCTAACTCGCTGAATCTAAACATAGATGCAACTTCCTAAGGTGAACGAATGCAAAGCAGAGCAGTTTAAACAACACGTTTCTCCTGTGTTTTAAAAGCAGTCTACTGCTAGTTCTCATATGCCTGTATATGGCTGGAAATATCTGCTTCCAGATGCTCCAAGGAAAAGATTTCTGAACCTCTGCACACACACATCAGTTTAACTCTGTAAGTTGATTGTACAACTAGTCAACCATTCTGGTATATAGCTTTGTTTTTGTTTTCGAGCAATATATTTCTCATTACACTCTACAGTCTCATTCACCATGTAATATCCAAACTCAGATTTTAGAAAAACGTTTTTCTCATTCGCTGAATCTAAACATAGATGCAACTTCCTAAGGTGAACGAACACAAAGAAGAGCAGGTGAACTAGACGTTTCTCCTGTGTTTTAAAGGCAGTCTTACTGCTGGTTCTTCTATTCCTGTATATTTCTTTAAATATCTGTTTCCATTTTTTCCAAAGAAATGATTTCTGAACTGCTGCACACACACATCCTTTAAACTCTGTAATTTGATTCTACAGCTGGACAACCATTCTGCTAGATAGATGCATTTTTGTTTTAGAGCAAGATGTTTCTCATTACATCCTAAAGGCTCTTTCACACTGGAATATCCAAACGCAGCTTTTAGAAGAAACGTGTTTCTAACACGCTGAATCTAAACATAGATGCAACTTCCTACGTTGAACGAACACAAAGCAGAACAGTTTGAAATAGACGTTTCTCCTGTTTTTTAAACGCAGTCTTACTTCTAGTTATTATATGCTTCTAAATGGCTGGAAATATCTGTTTCCATGTTGTCCAATAGACAGGATTTCTGAACTGCTGGCCACAAACCTCAGTTTATCTCTGTAAATTGATTCAACAGCTTAACAACAACTCTGCTAGATAGCTTCATTTTTGTTTTATAGCAAGATATTTCTTATTACAGCCTACAGTCTCCTTCACACTGGAATATCAAAACGCAGCTTTTAGAAGAAAAGTGTTTCTTACTGGCTGAATCTAAACATATGTGGAACTTCCTAAGGTGAACGAACACAAAGCTGAGCAGTTGGAAGTAGACGTTTCTCCTGTGTTTTAAACGCAGTCTTACAGCTAGTTCTCATATGCCTGTATATGGCTGGAAATATCTGTTTCCAGATTGTCGAAGCAAAGGATTTCTGAACTCCTACAAACACACATCAGTTTAACTCTGTAAGTTGATTATACAGCTTGACAACAATTCTGATATATAGCTTCGTTTTTGTTTCATAGCAAGATATTTCTCATTACAGTGTACAGTCTCATTCACTCTGGAATATCTAAACGTAGCTTTTGGAAGAAACGTGTTTCTAACTCGCTGAATCTAAACATAGATGCAACTTCCTAAGGTGAGCAAACACAAATCAGACCTGTTTTCACTAGACGTTTCTCCTGTGTTTTAAACGCAGTCTTACTGCTACTTGTCATATGCCTGTATATGGCTGGAAATATCCGTTTCCAGATTCCCCAAAGAGAGGATATCTGAACTGCTGCACACACACATCAGTTTAAGTCTGTAAGTAGATTGCACAGCTAGACAACAATTCTGCTAGATAAATGCCTTTTGTTTTAGAGCAAGATGTTTCTCATAACGGCCTACAGGCTGTTTCACAGTGGAGTATCCTAACGCAGTTTTAGAAGAAACGTGTTTGTAACTCGCTAATCTAAACATGGATGCAATTGCCTAAGGTGAGCGAACACAAAGCAGAGCTATTTTCGCTAGACGTTTCTCCTGTGTTTTAAACAGTGTCCTACTGCTTGTTCTTATATGACTGTATATGACTGTTTCCAGATTCTGCAAAGAAAAGAGTTCTGAACGGCTGCACACACACATCAGTTTATGTCTGTAAGTTGATTGTACAGCTTGACAACCATAGTGCTAGATAGCTGCATTTTGGTTTTAGAGCAAGATATTTCTCATTACACTGTACAGTCTCATTCACTCTGGAATATCCAAACGCAGCTTTTGGAAGAAACGTGTTACTAACTCGCTGAATCTAAACATACATGCAACTTCCAAAGTTGAACGAACACAAAGCAGAAGTGTTTGAACTAGACGTTTCTTCTGTATTTTCAACGCAGTCTTACTGCTAGTTCTTAAAGGCCTACATAAGGCTGGAAATATCTGTTTCAAGATTCTCTAAAGAAAAGATTTCTGAACCTCTGCACACACACATCAGTTTAACTCAGTAAGTTGATTGTACATCTAGACAACCATTCTGCTAGATAGATGCATTTTTGTTTTAGAGCAAGATATTTCTCATTACAGCCTACAGTCCCATTCACTCACTCTGAAATATCTAAATGCAGCTTTTAGAAGAAGGGAGTTTCTAACTCGCTGAATGTAAACATAGATGCAACTTCCTAAGGTGAATGAACACCTAGCAGAGCAGTTTGAAGTAGGCTTTTCTCCTGTGTTTTAAAGTTAGTCTTAGTGCTAGTTCTTCTATTCCTGTATATTGCTTTAACTGTCTGTTTCCAGGATCTCCAAAGAAAGGATTTCTGAACTACCTTACACAAACATCAGTTTAGCTCTGTAAGTAGATTGTACAGCTTCACAACGATTCTGCTAGATAGCTGCGTTTCTGTTTTAGAGCAAGATATTTCTCATTACAGCCTTTAGTCTCAGTCACTCTGGGATATCCAAACCAGCTTTCAGAAGAAACGTGTTTCTAACTGGCTTAATCTAAACATAGATGCAACTTCCTAAGGTGAACGAATACAAGGCAGAACAGTTCAAACTAGACGTTTCTCCTGTGTTTTAAACGCAGTCTTACTGCTAGTTCACATATGCTTGTATATGGCTGGAAATATCTGCTCCCAGATTCTCCAAAGAAAAGATTTCTGAACCTCTGCACACACACATCAGTTTAACTCTGTAAGCTGATTGTACAGCTAGACAACCATTCTGCTTGATAGATGCGTTTTTGTTTTAGAGCAAGATGTTTCTCATTACAGCCTACATTCTCATTCACTCTGGAATATCTAAACGCAGCTTTTAGAACAAAGGAGTTTCTAACTCGCTGAATCTAAACATAGATGCAACTTCCTAAGGTGAACGAACACAAAGCAGAGCAGTTTGAACTAGGCGTTTCTCTTGTGTTTTAAAGGCAGTCTTATTGCTAGTTCTTCTATTCCTCTATATTGCTTTTAATATCTGTTTCCAGTTTCTCCAAAGGAAGGATTTCTGAACTACGGCACACACACATCGGTTTAACTCTATAAGTTGATTGTACAGCTTGACAACAATTCAGCTAGATAGCTGCATTTTCGTTTTAGAGCAAGATGTTTCTCATTACAGCCTATATTCCCATTCAGTCTGGAATTTCCAAATGCAGCTTTTAGAAGAAAGGAATTTCTAACTCGCTGAATCTAAACATAGATGCAACTTCCTAAGGTGAACGAACTCAAAGAAAAGCAGTTTGAACTAGACGTTTCTCCTGTGTTTTCTTTTTTTTTTTTTCCCATTTATTTATTTTATTGTATTTTAGGTTTTGGGGTACATGTGAAGAGCATGCAAAATTGTTGCATAGGAACACACATGGCAGTGTGATTTCCT
>NW_016108099.1:11347-12980 GCF_001604975.1 Cebus imitator | reverse complement strand
TCTGCTAGATAGATGCGTTTTTGCTTTAGAGCAAGATGTTTCTCATTACAGCCTACATTCTCATTCACTCTGGAATATCTAAACGCAGCTTTTAGAACAAAGGAGTTTCTAACTCGCTGAATCTAAACATAGATGCAACTTCCTAAGGTGAACGAACACAAAGCAGAGCAGTTTTAACTAGGCGTTTCTCCTGTGTTTTAAAGACAGTCTTAGTGCTAGTTCTTCTATTCCTCTATACTGCTTTTAATATCTGTTTCCAGGTTCTCCAAAGAAAGGATTTCAGAACTACGACACACACACATCGGTTTAACTCTATAAGTTGATTGTGCAGCTTGACAACAATTCAGCTAGATAGCTGCGTTTTCGTTTTAGAGCAAGATATTTCTCATTAGAGCCTACATCCCCATTCAGTCTGGAATTTCCAAACGCAGCTTTTAGAAGAAAGGAGTTTCTAACTCGCTGAATCTAAACATAGATGCAACTTCCTAAGTTGAAGGAACTCAAAGCAAAGCAGTTTGAACTAGACGTTTCTCCTGTGTTTTCAACGCAGTCTTACTGCTACGTCTTATATGCCTTTATATATGCAAATATCGGTTTCCAGATTCTACAAAGAAAGGATTTCTGAACTGCTGCACACACACATCCGTTTAACTCTGTTAGTTGATTGTACACCTTGACAACCATTCTGCTATACAGCTGCATTTTTGTTGTAGAGCAAGATATTTCTCATTACAGCCTACAGGCTCTTTCACACTGGAATATCCAAACGCAGCTTTTAGAAGAAATGTGTTTCTAACTCGCTGAATCGTAACATAGATGCAACTTCCTAAGGTGAAAGAACACAAGGCAGAGCCTTGTATAAGGCTGGAAATATCTGTTTCCAGATTCTCCAAGGAAAAGATTTCTGAACGTCTGCACACACACATCAGTTTATCTCCGTAAGTTGATTGCACAGCTTGACAACCATTCTGATAGATAGCTGCTTTTTTGTTTTAGAGCAAGATATATCTCATTACACCCTACAGTCTCATTCACTCTGGAATATCCAAGCGTATAAGAAACGTGTTTCTAACTGGCTGAATCTAAACATAGATGCAACTTCCTAACGTGAAAGAACACAAAGCAGAGCAGTTTGAAATATACGTTCCTCCTGTGTTTTAAACGCAGTCTTACTGCTAGTTCATATATGCCTCTATATGTCTGGAAATATCTGTTTCCAGATTCTCCAAAGAAAGGATTTCTGAACAGCGGCACACACAAATCAGTTTAACTCTGTAAGTTGATTGTACAGCTTGACAACCATTCTGCTCGATAGCTGCGTTTTTGTATTAGAGCAAGATATTTCTCATATCAGCCTACAGTCTCATTCACTCTGGAATATTCAAACGCAGCTTTTAGAAGAAACGTGTTTCTAACTCGCTGAATCTAAACATAGATGCAACTTCCTAAGGTGAATGATCGCAAAGCAGAGCAGTTTGAATTAGACGTTTCTCCCATGTTTTAGAAGCAGTCTTACTGTTAGTTCCTATATGCCTTTATATGGCTGGAAATACCTGTTTCCACATCCTCGAAAGAAAGGATTTCTGAACTGCTGCACACACACATCAGTTTAACTCTGTAAGTTGATTCCTCA
>NW_016108099.1:4255-7327 GCF_001604975.1 Cebus imitator | reverse complement strand
AAAGAAAGTGTTTCTGAGCTGCTACATTCACGCATCTCTTTAACTCTGTAAGTTGAATGTACACATTAACAAAAAATCATTCTGTTATATAGCTCCGTTTTTGTTTCAAAACCAGATATTTCTCATTACACCCTATACTCCCATTCACACAGGAATATCGAAACGAAGCTTTTAAAAGAAACGTGTTTCTAACTCGCTGAATCTAATCATAGATGCAACTTTCAAGGGGCAAGGAACACACAGCAGAGCAGTTTGAAAGATTCCTTTCCCCTGTGGTTTAGACGCGATCTTAAAGCTAACTCTTATGAGCTTGTATATGGCTGGAAATATCTCTTTCCAGATTCTTGAAAGAAAGTGTTTCTGAACTGCTACATTCAGACATGTGTTTACCTCTGTAAGTTGAATATACAGCTTGACAATCATTCTGCTACATAGCTCGGTTTTTTTAGAGCCAGATATTTTTTTTCATTACACCCCATACTCCCAATCAGTCAGGAACATCCAAACACAGCTTTTAGAACAAACGTGTTTCAAAGTCAGTGAATCTAAATATAGATGCAACTACTTAAGGTGAACGAACACACAGCAGAGCAGTTTGAAAGAGACGTTGCTCCTGTTTTAGACCCGATCTTACCGCTAAATCTTACGGGCCTGTATATGGCTGGAAATAACTCTTTCCACATTCTCGAAAGAAAGTGTTTCTGAACCGCTACATTCACACATCTGTTTAACTCTGTAAGTTGAATGTAAACCTTGACAATCATTCTGGTACATAGCTCAGTTTGTGTTTTAGAGCCAGATATTTCTGATTGCACCCTATACACCCATTCACTCACGAATATCCAAACGCAGCTTTTAAACAAACGTGTTTCCTAACACGCTGAATCTAAACATAGATGCAACTTCCTAAGGTGAATGAACACACAGCAGAGCAATTTGAAAGAGACGTTTCTCCTGTGGTTTAGACGCGACCTTACCTCTAATTCTTATGAGCCTGTGTATGGCTAGAAATATCTCTTTCCAGATTCTCCAAAGAAAAGGATTCTGAACTGCTACATTCACACATCTGTTTACCTCTGTATGTTGAGTATACACCTTGAGAATCATTCTGTTACATAGTTCCGTTTTTGTTTTACAGCCAGATATTTCTCATTACATCCTATTACATACTCAGGAATATACTCAAATTCACTCAGGAATATCCAAACGCAGCTTTCAGAAGAAACGTGTTTCTAACTCGCTGAACCCAAACATGGATGCAACTTTCAAGGGTCAACGAAAACACAGCACAGCAGTTTGAAAGAGACGTGTATCCTATGGTTTAGACACGATCTTAAAGCTAATTCTTAAGAGCCTGTATATGGCTGGAAATATCTCTTTCCAGATTCTCCAAAGAAAGGATTTCTGAACTGATACATTACTCAACTGTTTAACTCTGTAAGTTTAATATGCACATTGACAATCATTTTGCTACATAGCTCCGTTTTTGTTTTACAGCTAGATATTTCTCATTACACCGTATACTCCCATTCACACAGGAATATCCAAACACAGCTTTTAGCAGAAAAGTGTTTCTACCTCACTGAATCTAAACATAGATGGAACTTCCTAAGGTGAACGAACACACAGCAGAGCCGTTTGAAAGAGGCGTTTCTCCTGTGGTTTAGACGCGATCTTACCACTAATTCTTATGAGCCTGTATATGGCTGGAAATATCTCTTTACAGATTCTCGAAAGAAAGGGTTTCTGAACTGCTACATTCACACATCTATTTAACTCTGTAAGTTGAATACACAGGTTGAAAATCATTCTGCTACATAGCTCCGTTTTTGCTTTAGAGCCAGATTTTTCTCTTTACACCCTATACTCGCATTCACTCAGGAGAATCCAAACGCAGCTTTTACAAGAAACGTGTTTCTAACTCGCTGAATGTAAACATAGATGCAACTTCCTAAGATGAACGAGCACACAGCATAGCAGTTTGAAAGAGACGTGTCTCCTGTGCTTTAGATGCGATCTTACCTCTAATTCTTATGAGCCTGTATATGGCTGAAAATATATCTTTTCAGATTCTCGAAAGAAAGTGTTTCTGAATTGCTACCTTCACACATCTATTGAACACTGTAAGTTGAATACACAGATTGACAATCATTCTGCTACATAGCTCCGTTTTCGTTTTCGAGACAGATATTTCTCATTACACCCTATACACTCAGGAGTATCCAAACGCAGCTTTTACAAGAAACGTGTTTCTAATTCGCTGAATGTAAACATAGACGCAACTTCCTAAGGTGAACAAACACACAGCAGAGTAGTTAGAAAGACAGGTTTCTCCCTTGGTTTAGACGCGATCTTACCGCCAATTCTTATGAGCCTGAATATGGCTGGAAATATCTCTTTCCAGATTCTCGAACGAAAGGGTTTCTCACCTGCTACATTCACACATCTGTTTAACTCTGTATGTTGAATACACACCTTCACAATCATTCTGCTACGTAGCTCCGTTTCAGTTTTAGAGCCAGATATTTCTCATTTAGTCCTATACTCCCATTCAATCAGGAGTATCCAAACGCAGCTTTTACAAGAAACGTGTTTCTAACTCGCTGAATCTAAACATAGATGCAACTTCCTAAGGTGAACGAACACACAGCAGAGCAGTTTGAAAGAGACGTTTCTCCTGAGGGTTAGACTCGATCTTACCGCTAATTCTTATGAGCTGCATATGGCTCGAAATATCTCCTTCCAAATTCTCGAAAGAAAGTGTTTCGGAACTGGTAAATTCACACATCTGTTTAACTCCGGAAGTTGAATACACAGCTTGACAATCATTCTGATACATAGCTCCGTTTTTGTTTTAGAGCCAGATATTTCTCATTATACCCTATACTCAAATTCACTCAGGAGTATCCAAACGAAGCTATTACAGGAAACGTGTTTCTAACTCGCTGAATCTAAATATAGATGCAAATTCCTAAGGTGAACGAACACACAGCAGAGCAGTTAGAAAGAGACGTTTCTCCTGTGGTTTAGACACGAACTTATATCTAATTCTTATGAGCCTGTAAATAGCTG
>NW_016108099.1:0-1571 GCF_001604975.1 Cebus imitator | reverse complement strand
CCTTGACAATCATTCAGCTACATAGCTCCGTTTTTGTTTTACAGCCAGATATTTCCCATTACACCCTATACACCCATTCACTCAGGAATATCCAAACGCAGCTATTAGAAGAAACGAGTTTCTAACTCGCTGAATCTAAACATAGATGCAACTTCCTAAGGTGAACGAACTCACAGCAGAGCAGTTTGAAAGAGACGTTTCTCCTGTGGTTTAGACGCTATCTTAAAGCTAATTCTTGTGAGCCTGTATATGACTGGAAATATCTCTTTCCGGATGCTCGAAAGAAAGCGTTTCTGAAATATGACATTCATACATATCTTTAACTCAGTAAGTTGAACAATCATTCTGCTACATAGCTCCGTTTTAGTTTTACAGTCAGATATTTCTCATGACACCCTAGACTTGCATTCACTCAGGAATATCCAAACGCAGCATTTAGAAGAAAGGTGTTTCTAAATCGCTCAATCTAAACATAGATGCAACTTCCTAAGGTCAACGAACACACAGCAGGGCAGTTTGAAAAACACGTTCCTCCTGTGGTTTAGACACGGTTTAAAGCTAATTCTTATGAGCCTGTATAAGGCTGAAAATATCTCTTTCCAGATTCTATAAAGAAAGGGTTTCTGAACTGCTACATTCACACATCTGTTTCCCTCTAAGTTGAATATACACCTTGACAATCATTCTGCTACATAGCTCTGTTTTTGTTTTAGAGCCAGATATTTCTCATTACACATTATACTCCCATTCACTCAGGAATATCCAAACGCAGCTTTTAGAAGAAACATGTTTCTAACTCGCTGAATCTAAACATAGATGCAACTTCCTTAGGTGAAGGAACACATAGCAGAGCAGTTTGAAAGAGACGTTTCTCCTGTGGTTTAGACGCGATCTTACCGCTAATTCTTATGAGCCTGTTTATGACTGGAAATATCTCTTTCCAGATTCTCCAAAAAAGGATTTCTGAACTGCTACATTCACACAACTCTATAACTCTGTAAGTTGAATATACACGTTGACAATCATTCTGCTACATAGCTCCATTTTTGTTTTAGCCCAGATATTTCTCATTAACACCTATACTCCCATTCACTCAGGAATATCCAAACGCGGCTTTTAGAAGAAACGTGTTTCTAACTCGCTGATTCTAAACATAGACGCAATTTCCTAAGGTCAACGAACACACATCAGAACAGTTTGAAATAGACATTTCTCCTGTGGTTTAGACGCGAACTTAAAGCTAATTCTTATTAGCCTGTATAGCGCTTTAATTGTCTCTTTCCAGACTCTCGAAAAAAAGTGTTTCTGATCTGCCGCATTCACGCATCTGCTAACTCTGTAAGTTGAATATACACCTTGACAATCATTCTGCTACATAGCTCCTTTTTTGTTTTAGAGCCAGATATTACTCATTACACCCTATACTCCCATTCACTCAGGAATATCCAAAGGCAGCTTTTAGAAGAAACGTGTTTCCAACACGCTGAATCGAAATATAGATACAATTTCCTAAGGTCAACGAACACACAGCAGAGCAGTTTGAAAGAGACGTTTCTCCTGTGGTTTAGACG
>NW_016108098.1:400534-403674 GCF_001604975.1 Cebus imitator | reverse complement strand
AGATTCACAATTCATGGTTTTAAAACATGTTATATAGCTACAGTAATCAAAACAGTGTGGTACTGGCAAAAACACAGGCACATAGACCAATGGAATTAGAATAGAGAGCCTTACACATACGCAAAACAACCTTACCTTTAAGGTGCCAATGACTTTAACAAGGGTGTCAAGACCACTCAATGGGGAAAGGACAGTGTCAACAAACAGTGCTGGGAAAACTGGATATCCACATGCAAACGAATGAAGTTGGACCCTAACCTTATACCATATACAATTAACTCAAAATGGATCAAAGACTAAACATAAAACTATGGAACTCCTAGAAGAAAACAGAGAAAAGCTTCATGACATTGAATTTGGAGATGACTTCTTAGATAAGGCACCAAAACCACAGGCAATGAAAACAAAAACAGACAAATGAGAATCCATTAAACTTAATAACTTCTGTGCATCAAAGGACACAATCGACAGAATGAAAAGGAAACCTATATGTAAGGAAAAAATAATACTCGTCCTCCACAAACTCTTCCAACAGGATGAGATCATCTTATCCACAGAAAATCCTGAAGAATTTACAAAGGTACTATTAGAGCTAACAAATGAATTCAGCAAGGTTGCAAGATATAAAATCAATATATAAAAATCACTTGCTTTTATATATACTATCAATGAACACTAGAAAATGAAACTAAGAAAACAATACCATTTGTAATAACATAGAAAAGAACAAAATACTTGAGGATAAATTTTTTTTAAGTACATGACTTGTACATTGAAAATTTGATAGAAATGAAATAATACCTAAATAAGTAGAAAGAAATTCCATGTTCGTGGATTAGAACAGCAGTCCCCAATCTTTTTGGCACCAGGGACTGGTTTTATGAAGAACATTTTTCCATGGACCAGGATGGCAGGGGTGTGAAAGATAATTTGGGGATGAAACTGTCCCACCTCAAATCATCAGCCATTAGCTAGATTCTCCATAAGGAGCATGCAACCTAAATCCTTTGCATGACCAGTTCACAATAGGGTTCACACTCCTATAAGAATCTAATGCCCCTCACTGATCTGACAGGAGGCAGGGCTCAGGCGGTAATGCTCATTTGCCAGCCATTAACCTCCTGCTGGTGTGGCCTGGTTCCTAACAGGCCAGGGACCAATACCAGTCCAAGCCCTGGGGGTTGGGGACTCCTGGATTGGAACACTTAACATTGTTAAAATGGCAGTACTCACCAACAAGATCAATCTACAGATTGAATACAAACTTTAAAAAAACTTTTAATAAAATCTCAGCTGGTTTTTTTTGTTAAAAATTGACAAGCATCCTAAAAATTCATATAGAAATGCAAAGGATAGGAGAAGCTAAAAGTATTGAAAAAGAATAAAGTTTGGAGGAAGTCTGAGAGCAGTGGCTCACGCCTGTAATTCGCAGCACTTTGGGAGGCAAAAGCAGGTGTACTGCTTGAGTACAGGAGTTGGAGACCAGGCAAGGCAACATGGCAAAATAAAAAATTACAAAAAATTATCCTGAGCACTATAGGTGGTGCATGCCTGTAGTCCCAGCTACTCGGAGGATAAGGTGGGAAGATGACCTGAGCCTGGGAGGTCAAGGCTGCAGTGAGCTATGACTGCACCACAGCACTCCAGCTGGAATGACAGCTGTATAAAAAAAAAAAAAAAAGTTTGGAGGAGTCACACATCCTGATTTTAAAACTTACGACAAACCTACAGTGTTGAAGAAACAGTGTGGTACTAGCCTAAGGACAGGACTGTAGATGAATGCAATAAAACTGAGGATCAAGAAATAAACCTATGTGTTAACAACAACTGACTTTCAACAAGAATGCCAAAATAATTCAACGAGGAAAGCACAGTCTTTTGCCACAAATGGTGCTGGAACAACTAAATATCCACATACAAAAGAATAAAGTTGGATCCCTACATCACAGCACATACAAAGATTAACTCAAAATGGAACAACATGACCTAAATACCAGAAAATTATGAAGCTCATAGAAGAAAACACAGGAGTAAATCTTTGTGACCTTGGATAAAATAATGGTTTCTTAGACGTGACACCAAAAGTCCAAATGACAAAAAAGAAGATAAACTGTATATCATCAAAATTAAGTCCTGCAAAAACACCATCAAGAAAGTGAAAAGACAATAGCCAAGATACGGAATCTACCTAAGTGTCAATCAACGAACGAATGGATAAAGAAAAGGCAATATATATACACAATGGAATACTATTCAGCCATAAAAAAGGAAATGCTGTCATCTGCAGCAACATGGATAGAAATGGAGGTAATTATGTTAAGTGAAATAAGCCTGGCACATAAAGACAAATATCACATGTTCTCACTCATATGGGAGCTAAAAAAAAGTTGATCTCATGAAGATAGAAAGTTGAATGATAGTTACCAGAGGCTGGGAAGTGTGGAGCAGTGGGGATGAGACGAAGACAGGTTGGTTAATGAGTACAAACATACAGTTAAGAAGGATAGTTCCAGAGGCTGAGAAAGGTAGTTGGTGGGGGCAGGAGGAAGAGGAGACGGTTAATGGGTACAAAAAGTAGTTATTACTACAAAGAATAAATAAGACCTACTATGTGATAGCACAAAAGGGTGACAAGGTCAATAATAATTTAATTGTACATTTTAAAATAACCAAAAGAGTGTAATTGGATTGTTTGCGACATGAAGGATAAATGCTTGAGGGGATGAATACCCTATTTACCCTGATGTGATTATTACACATTGCATGCCTATATCAAAGTATCTCATGTGCCCCATAAATATATACACTTATTATGTACCCACATAAATTAAAAATTTTTTAAAACATACAGTTAGATAGAAGGAATAAGTTCTAGTGTTCAATAGCACAGTAAGGTGACTATAGTTAACAACAATGGGCCAGGCGCGGTGGCTCACACCTGTAATCCCAGCACTTTGGGAGACTGAGGCAGGCAGCATGAGCATAGTAGATCAAGAGCAGCCTGGGCAACATAGTGAGACTTCATCTCTACAAAAAAAATTTCAGAAATTAGCCAGTGTGGCAGTGCACGCCTGTGGTCACAGCTACTTTGGGAGGCAGAGGTAGAAGGATCGTTTGACGGGTAGGCAGAGGTTGCAGTG
>NW_016108098.1:397897-399634 GCF_001604975.1 Cebus imitator | reverse complement strand
TCAAAAAAAAAAAAAAAAAAAATTGTCAACCTCATTAATAATTTAGGAAGCACATAAAGAATGAGATATTTTTTTACCTCCCATATTGTTAAAGATTAAAAAGAATACTTAGGTGTTCAAGTATCTGTTTAAGTCCCTGCTTTCAATTCTTTTGACTATACAACTAGAAGTGGACTTACTGTGTCATACAGTAATTTTATGTTTAACATTACCACCAACAGTGCACAAAGATTCCAATGTCTATACATCCTTGCCAATACTTGTTATTTTTTGTTTAAAAAAAAAATGTATAGGCTAGGTGAAGTGGCTTATGCCTATAATCCCAGTGCTTTGGAGGCCAAGGCAGGAGGATCACTTGAAGCCAGGAGTTTGATACTAGCCTGGGGAAATATAGTGGGACCCTGTCTCTACATAAAATAAAAATTAAATATATTAGCCATATGTGGTGTCATGTGCCTGTAGTCCTAGTTACTTGGGAGACTGAAGCAGGAGGATCACTTGAGCCCATGAGTGTAAGGGTTCAGTGAGCTAGGATAAGGCCACTGTACTCCACCCTGGGTGACAGAATGAGACGCTGTCTCTAAAAATAAAATAAAATAAAAAAATTATAATCAACCTCATAAGTATGAAGCAGTATTTCCTAAATGGCTAGTGATGTTGAGCATCTTTTTATATACGTGTGTTCATCTGTACATCTTTTTTGAAGAAATATCTATTCATGTCTTTTGCTTATTTTTGGAATTGGGTTTTTTGATGAGTTGTTTATATATTCTGGATGTTAATCCCTCATCAAATAAATGTTTTGCAAATATCTTCTCCCAGTCTACGGATTATCTTTTCACTCTCTTGAGAGTATCCTTTGATGCACAAAGGTTTTAGAGTTTGATGTAGCCCTATTTATCTGTTGTTTTCCCTTGTTACCTATGCTTTTGGTATTATCCAAGAAATCACTGCCAAATCCAATATCATGTCTTATGTTTTCTTCTAAAAGTTTTACAGCTTTTGCTCTTAAGTTTACATCTTTGATCAATTTCAAGTTAATGCTAATATATAAGGTAAGGGTCTAATTTCATTATTTTACATGTAGATGTCCAGTTTACCTAGCATGATATGCTGAAAAAACTGTCCTTTCCCCATTGAATGGTCTTGGCACCCTTGTTGAAAATCATTTGACCACGTATATGAGGGTTTATTTCTGGACTATCTTATTCCATTGGTCTATATGTCTTTATTCCAGCACCACACTGTTTTTTGGTTACTGTAGGTGTATAGCAAGCTTTGAAATCAAGAAATGTGAATCCTCCAACTTCATTCTTCTTTCTCAAGATTGTTTTGGCTATTTGGAGTCCCTTGAAATTTTCTACAAATTTTAGGATGGGTTTTTCTATTTCTGCAAAAAAGTCACTGGGATTTTGATATGGACTGCATTGAATCTGTAGATTGCTGTGGGTAGTACTGTAATCCTAACAGTATGAATTAATCACTTTTAAACATACATAAAATTTGAAAGAAGAATACAATAAACACATACTCATCACTTAGATTCTACAGTTAACATGTTTTTTTGCTTCATCACCAATATATCCAGCTACCATGATAACTTTAAAAAAATTGAGGTTCAAATTTAGCTTAGAAAGAATAGATAAGGCCGGGCGCGGTGGCTCACGCCTGTAATCCCAGCACTTTGGGAGGCCGAGGCGGGTGGATCACGAGGTCAAGAGATCGAGACCATCCTGG
>NW_016108098.1:395343-396492 GCF_001604975.1 Cebus imitator | reverse complement strand
CCTCCGCCTCCTGGGTTCAGGCAATTCTCCTGCCTCAGCCTCCTGAGTAGCTGGGATTACAGGCACGCACCACCATGCCCAGCTAATTTTTTGTATTTTTGGTAGAGACGGGGTTTCACCGTGCTGACCAGGATGGTCTCGATCTCTTGACCTCGTGATCCACCCGCCTCGGCCTCCCAAAGTGCTGGGATTACAGGCTTGAGCCACCGCGCCCGGCCGAGATGCAGTCTTACTATGTTGCCCAGACTGGTCTCAAATTCTTGGACTCAAGTGATCCTCCCACTTTGGTCTCCCAAAGTGCTGGGATTACATGTGAGTCACAGTTTCCAGCCTACTTCATCTTTTTTGACAAATGTCTGTGATTGAAATGTGAAATCTAATGAAAAAAGCATTACCGCATATGGACACATAAGATGACCTTGGGGTTGGAACTAGCCATTAATGATCTTAAGGTTAAAAAATTGTAACTCAGTCTATCTCATCACACCTGTAAATTTATTGTATGTCACACCTTGGGATGGAGAGTAAAACTCAGAATTAAACATATTTTTATTCTTGAAAAAACTTGTAGCCTTAGAAATATAACACCATAGAATCTTAATATAGGTCTTAATAAAAGTCAGCAAATAATATTGTCCTTTCAGTACTGACCTATTAAAATAATTTGGCAAATTATAATTCTGCTACTATTTAGCTCTGCAATTTTATTATGTAATTTTGGTAATTAGCACATAAGTCTACAGGGACTCTGGCTTATAAACACAAAATAAAGAGTTACCAAGGCAGATTAATGTTAAATAGGAGCGAGCTAAAGCAGATATCTAAAATATAAGAAAAATTTACAAAGTCAAAAATAATTGCCAGGCCAGGAGTGGTTATCTAAAAGATAAGAAAAATTTATAAAGTCAAAAATAATTGCCAGGCCAGGCATGATGGCTCAAACCTGTAATCCTAGCACTTTGGAGGCCAAAGTGGGCAGATCGTTTGAGTCCAGGAGTTTGAGACCAGCCAGGGCAACATGGCAAAACACCGTCCCTACAAAAAAATTATCTGGGTGTGGTGGTATATGACTGTGGTCCCAGCTATTCAGGAGGCTGTGGTGGGAGGATTACCTGAGCTAGGGAGGCAGTGGTTGCAATGAGCCAAAAT
>NW_016108098.1:390375-395102 GCF_001604975.1 Cebus imitator | reverse complement strand
AAGTGGGTGGATCACGAAGTCAGGAGTTTGAGACCAGCCTGACCAACATGGTGAAACCCTGTCTCTACTAAAAATACAAAAATTAGCCAGGCATGGTGGCGCACGCCTATAATCCAAGCTACTCAGGTGGCTGAGGCGGGAGAATCGCTTGAACCCGGGAGGCGGAGGTTGCAGTGAGCTGAGATCGTGCCACTGCACTCCAGCCTGGGTGACAGAGCAAGACTCCATCTCAAAAAACAAACAAAAATTAGCCAAGCATGGTGGCAGGTGCCTGTAATCCCAGCTACTTAGAAGGCTGAGGCAGGAGAATTGCTTGAAACCAGGAGGTGGAGGTTGCAGTGAGCTGACATAGTGCCATTGTACTCCAGCCTGGGCAACAAGAGTGAGACTCCGTCTCGAATGAATGAATGAATGAATTCCTTAATATATTTTAAAAATTACCATACTGAGGAATGACACAACGATCCACAAAGCTAAGTTACTCTCACTGGCAGACTTGAGCCTGTTCAGCCAGATAACAAGCGAGAGACCAGGGTAGAAAAGAGCCACTTGGGGCCTGGCACAAGAGGATCACTTGAGGATTGGCATTCAAGATCTGCCTGGGCAACATAGCAAGGCCCCGTCTTTAAATAAACTTTTTTAAAAAAAAATTAGCTGAGCGTGGTAGTGTACCTGTAGTCCCAACTACTCCAGAGGCTGAGGAAGGATCACCTGAGCCCAGGAGTTCGAGGTTACAATAAGCTAAGATCATGCCACTGCACTCCAGCCTGGGCTAAAGAGTGAGATCCTGTCTCTAAAAAAATTTTAAATACCACTTGGCCTATCATCCCAACACATGCTGAAGTCTACCAGTTGAGAGTTCTTTATAGGCACCTGAAAAGATCATCAGTTCTTATATTGCGTTACTTTACTCCAAACATATGCAGAAAAAGAGGGATAAACGATTACACACTTTCTTCTGTGTATACTTTTTTCTTGCTGGAAGTTTGTAGTGTATGTTCTAATTTACAAACTTTTTTTATTTGACATATAATTTAGTTGTTAGAAGATATTCAACTAAACTAGTTAAAAACACAAATTTGAGAAATTTAAATACAGACTAAAACAATGACATCGTGCTTTTTCTTATAATGTTGGCAAAAATTTAAAAGACTTATGTATCTATCTATTAAGGATGGTCAAGGGTATACAAAAACATTTTATCATACTGTTAATGAAGTGTAAGTCACTACAGCCTTTTTTGAAGGGCAATTTTACAATACTTATCAACATACAATGTGTGCATAACTTGACCCAGCAATTGTACTTAAAAGAATCTAACTACAAAAATACTTACACAGATGTATAAAGTTTTAGGTGTAAGCATATTTATAGTTAAGGCCGGGCTGAGTGGCTCAAGCCTGTAATCCCAGCACTTTGTGAGGCCGAGGTGGGCAGATCACGAGGTCAGGAGTTCGAGACCAGTCTGACCAACATGGTGAAACCCTGTCTCTACTAAAAATACAAAAAATTAGCCCGGCATGGTGGCAGGCACCTGTAATCCCACCTACTCAGGAGGCTGAGGCAGGAGAATCGCTTGAACCCCCAGGAGGCGGAGTTTGCAGTGAGCCGAGATCATGCTACTGCACTCCAGCCTGGGCAACAGAGCAAGATTCTGTCTCAGAAAAAAAAAAAAGTTAAAATTTGGAGATTCTCTAAATGTCTATCAATTAGGAAATAGATAAATATGTTGTGGTGTATTTATACTATAGAATACCATACAGCAGTTAAGAATCAGCTAAATATGCATATACTGACATGAAAGCATATCTGTGACTAGAAGAGGGTCCAGAAGAATACAAACTATTAACGGTGATTACCCTTTGAGGGAGTGAATCTCTTTTTACTGTATATAATTCTATATTACTTTAGTTTCATTAAAACAAATATGTATTATTTATTTTTTTAATTTCTTATTTTTATTTTTTGCATATATTACTTTATTATCTAGGAAAATAATAAAGAAAATGCTGAAATTAGCCAAACATTTTATTTGCCTGAATTGGATGCATTTATTTTATTCTATAGCTTTGGACATTGTAGATAGCTTTTTCCAAAACCCAAGAGTAAGCAGGTCATATACAGTTCCTGCTTAAAAGCAGAAATGAGCAAAGGTTAAAAATAACAAAGAGGAGACTGCAATTAAGGAAGTGAAGAAAACAACAGTGAGAGAGAGCTGACAGAAAACATATCAAAAAAGGAATTATTTGAGTGCTGGGCACTAAAATAATGAGCAGAACGTGATTCTTTAGTCTTCAAATTTGTAAGATTATTTAATCTTAAATTTGTAAGAGAATGAAAAAGAAAAACAGACACAGTTTTGTTCAACCACAAAAGGAGAATTTTTAAAAAGCAGTACCAACAAATCTCTCTATAATTAGTTTAAAAGCTTAGAAAGACAGGGCATGGTGGCTCATGCCTGTAAACCCAGCACTTTGGGAGCCCCCCAGGCAGGCAGATCACCTAACGTCAGGAATTTAAGACCAGCCTGGCCAACATCGTGAAACTCCATTGCTACTAAAAGCACAAAAAGTTGCCAGGTGTGCTGGTGCTTGCCTATAATCCCAGCTACTCAGGAGGCTGAGGCATGAGAATCGAGAATTGCTTGAAACCAGGAGGGGGTGTTTGCAGTGAGCTGAGATCATGCCACTGCACTCCAGTCTGGGTGACACAGCAAGATTCTGTCTCAAAAAAAATAAATAAACCAACAAAAAGTAAAAGCCTAGAAAAATTCAATTGTGAACAGAAAATAATACTCTTAGAGAAAGAGGGCTGGATGCAGTGACTTACGCCTGTAATCCCAATACTCTGGGAGGCCAAGGCAAGAGGATTGCTTGAGCACTGGTGTTCAAGACCAGCCTGGGCAACAAAATGAGACCCTGTCTCTATAAAAAATAAAAAAATTAGCCAGGCATGGTGGCACGTGACTGTGGTCCCAGCTACACAGGAGGCTGAGACAGGAGGATCACTTGGGACCAGGCAAGGCTGCAATGAGCCATGTTCACCCCACTGCACTCCAGCCTGGGTAACAGAGCAAGATGCTCTTCCCCCAGCAATCAAAAAAAGAAGGAAAGGAGTTCCTAAACTGGTTGAGGAAAACAGCATGTCCTGTTCTGACTTTGAGGATAGATTTGGGACAAAGGAATTTGTAACATTTGAATTAAATCTTCTGCTCCAAAACTAGTAACATAGAAAATTTACCAAATTAGGAACAAGTCATGGGCAAGCTACATTAAAACCCCACGAATGAGCAATTATAGAGGTTGGCATGTTAAATGAAGATTTTGACATTAGAAGATAATATGATGGTTTGGAGTTGAGAAAATATTATTTTTTAGACTCAATTCAACAAATATCGATCAATCTGCATTGGGCAAAATAGCTTTAGAAGTCATACTGCCTGGATAACTAAGACATTATGGTCATCTCAACCTGCCTAAAAATAGTAAACCTGAGAGAACATCTTTCTTTTTCTGAGAAAAATCTATTCAAAAGGCTCAAAGATCTGAATCTTTACGCTGACATATCATTTCCATCTGAGGCCTATGAGTTAACACTGTTTCCATAGAAACAAATTCTACTAGTGTGATATACTTAATTAATAAGCAAAGGAATGCAGTAATATTATTCTTATATTCTCATAAGCTTTAAACTGTCTTAATAATTTAAAGATATTTTCTATTTGGATTTTATAATGTGATGTTCTCAGATCCATAATCAACAAATCTTTTAAGGTAACTGGGAAAAAAATTGAAAATAATTCACTCACAAATTATACTCTAAAGATAAAAATGAAAACTTTATTATTCCCAGTGCATTTTAAAGCCTCCTTAATGCCCATCTTCCCTATTTTTTCTTCTTTCACACATGGGATCATACTACATGTACTACTTTGCACCTTGCAGCTTCCATTTAACATATCTTTCACATCTTGTATCAAGACACACAGACCTCCTGCCAGGTGCAGTGATTCATGCCTATAATCGCAGCACTTTGAGAGGCCAAGGATTGCTTGAGGCCAGGAGTTCAAGACCAGCCTGGGCAACATAGTGAGACCTCATCTCTAATTAATGAAAAGAAAAAAAAATTTTTAAAGAACATACAGACCTCCACAATTTAAAAAAAAAAACAAAAAACTGAACTATCCCCAAAGAAGATAGATAGACCTACCCTTTTATAAAATGGTTGTAATATTCCATTGCGTAGATGTGCTATATTTTATTTAATGAGTTCCTTCTTGATTAACATTTAGGTTGTTTTCAGTTCTGTGCTATTATAAACCTTGATTCAATGAATATCCTTGTATATACATCTTCATGAGCATATCTTTTTGATAAAACTCCGGAAAGTGTAATTGCTAGGACAAAGGGCATGGACATTCTAAACTTAGATAAATAGTTCCTACTCGCCCTCCAGAAAAACTGTATCAATTTATACTCCAACTAACAACATACATAAATAGTACTTATTTATTTTTAATTTTTCCACATGTTCTAAATATAAATAGTACTTCTTAAGGCTTGTGATACATACTGTAAATTGCTCTCTGGAAAGATATCATTTCACGCTTACACTAGCTATAGGAGAGTGTCTATCCACACTTTCATCAGGTATTATGAAAATTTTGTTAAGCTTTGTCAATCTGTTATATGAAAAATTATCATCTGTTTTTTATCTCCAATAACTTC
>NW_016108098.1:383723-389999 GCF_001604975.1 Cebus imitator | reverse complement strand
CACCACCATGCTCAGCTAATTTTGTATTTTTAGTAGAGACAGGGTTCCACCATTTGGTCAGGCCGATTTCAAACTCCTGACCTCAAGTGATCCACCCACCTTGGCCTCCCAAAGTGCTGAGATTACAGGCATGAGCCACCACACCCAGCAAAGGTTTTAATTTCTAAGTACCATGCCTTTGGTATCAGGCTTTGGAAAGCCTTCCTTATCTCAACTTATACTCTCTTCTAGTACCTTTTGTACTTTACATTTAAATCCTTAACTCATCTAGAATTTATTTTAGTTTCAGTATATAACATAAGAAACTTTTTTTCTTTAAAATCATTAACTGGTTGCTCCAGTGCCATTTGTTAAGTAAGCTACTCTTTCCTCAGCTACCTGAAAATCTACCACTATTTTATACTAACTTATTATTCGGGGGTCTCTTTTTGGATGTTTTCTTCCATTGATCTGTTATTCTATTTTGGTACCAGTACTTTTTTTGCGGGGGGTGAAGTAATTCTTTAAAATTTTATTTTATTGGAGTAAGAACACTTACCATGAGAGTTAACACATTTTTAAGTGAACAATACGTTAGGTACAATGTTACTTTTTAAAATTGTTGTACATTTTAATGCATTTTTTGCCTAATAAGGCACATCCCTCTTATCATCCTTCTTTTTCAGAATTTGTCTGTGTGTTTTCAAATATTTACTTTTTCATATGAACCTTAACATCATTGTGTCAGATCCTCCCTCCATCAAAATCTCTTAAATTTATAGACTAACTTGAATAGAGTTAACCTCTTTTTACAATATTGAATCTTCCTGCAAATTTCTTATTAAGTTTATTCCTTTATGTATTTTTGGGTTTTTTGGGAGGGTACCCAAAAAACCAAAAAACATACTAAGGAATAAACTAAGTAAGAAGATATATGAATAAGAGCTTTCTTCATTATAATTTCTAGATGATTATTATTGGTATATACATGATATAATTGTATAACTATTTTGATATATTTAACTGCCAACCTTATTAAATTCTCTAATATCTATATTAACTCAACCTTAGTAAACTCTGTAATTAGAGTGGATGTTTCAAGAAAACAAATACATCATCTAACACACATGAATTATATATAGAATGTATAAATTAACATAAATTTATATCTGTTCATTTTACAGTTCCTCTGAGAGGGCTACTGCTAAGTCAGAGCATTTTACTGTTTACCTTATACCTTTTTGCATCTTTTGTCTTTTCATTACTATGAGCATATGTACTAATTTGATAATAAAAAGTAAGTTTTAAAAAAGTATCACTTGCTGACCTGACCATACTACTTTCAGGAATATATCCTAAGGAAATAAATGGAGGGATAATGGAGAAATACCCAAAGATATAAATATAGTAATGTTCAACAGAGCAAAAATAAGTGGATATATGTTTTTGTTTTTGCTTTTGTTTTTGTTTTTGAGACAGAGTCTCGCTCTGTCACCCAGGCTGGAGTGCAGTAGTGCAATCTCAGTTCACTGCAACTACCGCCTCCCAAGTTCAAGCAATTCATGTGCCTCAGCCTCCCAAGTAGCTGGGATTACAGGTGTGCACCACCACACCTGGCTAATTTTTTGTATTTTTAGTAGAGACAGGGTTTCGCCGTATTGGCCAGGCTGGTCTCAAACTCCTGGCCTCAAGTGATCCACTTGCCTTGGCCTCCCAAAGTGCTAGGATTACAGGTGCGAGCCACCACACAAGCGGATATAAGTTAAAAGACTAATAAAATGGGGATTGGTAAAATAAATAATATTCCATATATTGAGTAGAATACACAATCATTATATTGAAATTATCTGACATACCAAGGCAGGCAATAACACAGTGAATATTAAAATGAGGGTTTTTTGTTTTTAAAAGGAGACCTGGACAGACACACATGTATATACCTACATAGCAAAGTTTGGAAGACTAAATAAACAGTTACCTTAGGAGTAGTAATTCTGGTAGTACTCATAATTTCTGCTGTACATTGGGAAGTTTCCTACAATACAAGTGCCTTAATTATTTACAGAAATAAAGAGAGTAACAACCCTTGTAGGGTTAAGCCCATAAATTCTAGGAATTAAAAGGTCAGCTCACTACCCATGTATATTCCTCAAACAAGTTCAAATCTCACTTTGGTTAGCCCAATCCTATAAACTCCTGAGACATGTCTGGTTCCAGCAGGTTGTTTCACAAGGGTGGTATGGCATCTGATGGTTATGAAGAGATTTAAGTTTGTATGGATAAATAAAAGGAACTAGAACTGAATGAGGTCTTTTGAAAATTTAGTTTAAAATCTTAACCCTGTGAGAGGTATAAAAAATAAAAATAAAAATAAAATCTTTTTCTCTCTAACAGTTGAAATTTCAAGGTACTTATAAAAAGAAAACATTTACCTTCCATCCCAGGCTGCCTGAACCACAAGATAAATGCATTTCTGTAACAGAGTCTGAGAAACTTACGTAGGTGTTATGCTCACAAAATTTATCACTAACTGACACAAATGGTCTACTGAAAGCTCAAGCAGTGGAAAAAGTTTATCTGGTATAACCAGTAAGTTCCACTGAAGTAAGAAGTTATTGATAAATAAATGTATGTGTATATCCACATTCATATTTTTAAACTAAAAAACACATTTCTATGACTTTTCATATGACATATTAGTTAATAAATCATCATTTGTTTTATTTAATTAAACTGTACTATATATGCTACCAAGTTGATAATATAGATTTGGGGGGGGGGGTTAATTAGCAGACCAGACCAAATTGTAACACTGACAACATGCCCATCAATTTGGTGACAGTTGACAAGAGAGAGAGGGGTAGAAGGGTGTGTGTGTGTGTGTGTGTGAGAGAGAGAGAGAGAGAGAGAGAGAGAGAGAGAGAGACAGAACCATCCCATCACCTCCAAAATTCCCTCATGCTATGCCTTTACTTGATAAGCAACGCTTCTCTATACCCCCAAACCCTGGCATCCACTGTTTTCCTCTCTGTAGTTTTGCTTTTTCAGCTATTCATATAAATGGAATGATTATTCAAATAAATGGATAAATGAAATGATACATAGCCTTGTATACCTGGTCTCTTTCACTTAGCAAAATGCATTTTAAGATTCATCTATGTTATTACACGAATCAAGGAGTGTATTCCATGGTATAAATATACAACAATCTATTTATCTTTTTCACCAGTTGAAAGAACTGGGTTGTTTCCAATTTTTGGTGACTAATGTTGAACAATGCTACTATAAACATTCACATACAGGTTTTTGTGTAAACAGGTTTTCATTTCTCTTGGAGAGATATCTAGAAGTAGGATTGCTGAGTCATATTGGAGATATAGGTTTAATTTCATAAGAAACTGCTAGCAAACTGTTTTCCAAAGTGGCTGTATTATTTTGTATTCCCATCAGCAACGTATAAAAGTTCCAGTTGCTCTGCATACTTGCCAACAATTGGTATTGCCCCTTTGTTTTTTTTTTTTTCAGACCTTCTAATAATAAGTGTACAGTGGTATCTCACTTTAACTTTACTTATAGATGGTGTTTAGGATCACAGCAAAACTGAGCAGAAAGTACAGAGATTTCCCGAATACTTCCTACAACCGTATACATATAACCTCCTTCGTTAGCAACACCACACACCAGAGTGGTACATTTGCTATAATTGTCATTTTGGTTTTAATTTTCATCTGCCTAATCATTTCCTTTATTTGCTGTTTTCATATCCTCTAGGTGAGGTGTCTATTCACATCTTTTGCCCATTTTGTTGTTTGATTGCTTCCTTGTTGTTAAATTTGGAGGGATTTAACAGTTTATTATGGATACAAATCTTTGTCAAAAATGTGATTTGCAGCTGAGCACAGTGGCACATACCTGTAGTCCCAGCTATTCAGAAGGCTGAGGTAGGAGGATGGCTTGAGGTCAGGAGTTCAAGTCCGCCTGGAGAACACAGATTGTATCTCTTAAACAAAAATTTGATTAAAAATATCTTCTCCAAGGCCGGGTGTGGTGCCTCACGCCTGTAATCCCAGCACTTTGGGAGGCCGAGGTGGGCAGATCACTTGAGGTCAGGAGTTTGAGACCAGCCTGACCCACATGGTGAAACACTATCTCTACTAAAAATACAAAAATTAGCCGGGCATGGTGGCATGCACCCATAGTCCCAGCTACTTGGGAGGCTGAGGCAGAAGAATCACTTGAACCCAGGAGGCAAATGTTGCAGTAAGCCGATATCGCACCACTGCACTCCAGAGCCTAGGTGACAGAGTGAGACTCTGTCTAAAATAAATAAATAAATATCTTCTCCTAGTTTATGGCTTGTCTTTTCATTTTCTTTCACATAGCAACAGCTTTCACTTTAATAAAGCCCAGTATATCCATTTTTTCATTTATGGATTATGCTTTTGGGATAATATAGATTTCTAATCACATTTCTTTTAAAGTCTTTCTTTGTAAAAATAGAGTAACGTTTCTCCTAACTAGCAGCCTTGGTCAAAAAGCTAAGAATAATAAGCAAAAACTGCCACTAGTGTTGTTTAATGGGTATAGAGTTTCAGTTTGGGAAAATGAAGAAAGTTCTGGAGGTGGATGGTAGTGACGGTTGCACGACAATGTGACTATACTTAATGTCACAGAACTGGTACAGTTAAACATGGTTTAAATGGTACATTTTATGGTATGTGTATTTTACCATAAGTTTTTAAAACTTGGCACTGAGCAACAAAAATATGTCAGGGAAGTCTATACTCTAAGTTCAGGCACACTATCTGTCAGAAGAATATTTCAGGCAGTGATGAAACCAAGGAAATAGAGCCAAAGTTTCACTTTGGATTCATAAATGATGAATGAGGGTTCCATTTCCAAGATAAGAGATGCCTGGTCAAAAGGCACCATGCCAGGCCAGGCGCGGTGGCTCATGCCTGTAATCCCAGCACTTTGGGAGGCTGAGGCAGGCAGATTACCTGAGGTCAGGAATTCAAGACCAGCTGACCAACATGGAGAAACCCTGTCTCTACTAAAAATACAAAACTTAGCCCAGCGTGGTGGTGCATCCCTGTGATCCCAGCAATAACAGGTGGAGCACATGTCAGGTCGTGTGTCTGTGTGTGTGTGTCTGTGTGTCTGTGTGTGTGCCAGGTGGGGTTGGGTGCGGTGGCTCACACCTGTAATCCCAGCACTTTAGGAGGCTGAGTCAGGTGAATCATGAAGTCAGGAGTTCACGATCAGCCTGGCCAATATGGTGAAATCCCATCTCTATCAAAAATAAAAAAATTAGTTGGGCGTGGTGGCACGTGCCTGTAATCCCAGCTTCTCCACAGGCTGAGGCAGGAGAATTACTTGAACCGGGACCTGAGAGGCGGCGGTTCCAGTGAGCCGAGATCGTGCTACTACACTCTAGCCTGGGCTACAGAGCGAGATTCTGTCTTAAAAATAAACAAATAAGTCAGATATAGGTATTCTGCTTAGAAAAGCAGTAAAGCACTAAAATACTTAATGTGTTTTAGAAAGTCTTTTTCAAAATCATTAATATCAAAATAATTTTGAGTTAACAAACTATTGTTGATGTTAGTATAAACTAACACCAATTCCTACAGGGTTTCCAAAAGACCAGTTGGCAATATTTATCAAAAGCCTTAAAATACATAGCCTGGGCAATATAGTAAGACCCTGTCTCTACAAAGAAATTTTTAAATTAGCCAGGTATGGTGGTACACACCTATAGTCCCATCTACTCATGAAGCTGAGGTAGGAGGATCACTTGAGGCTGCCGTGAGCCATGATCACACCTCTGCACTCTAGTCTGGGTGACACAGTGGGACCCTGTCTCAGAAAAAAAAAGCCTTAAAACATGCATATCCTGTAACCCGGAAATTCCAGTTCTAAGAATATATTCAAAGGGGAGGAAAGATACAGACAACTGTACTAAGATGTATGGCTAAGGATGCTTATCACAAGGTTGTTTATGTGAGTGAAAAACTGGAACCAACCTAAATATCAATATGGAATTGGAAAAATATATTGTCATATCTCCATTAAAAACACATAGTTGTGGCCGGGAGCGGTGGCTCACGCCTGTAATCCCAGCACTTTGGGAGGCCGAGGCGGGTGGATCACGAGGTCAAGAGATTGAGACCATCGTGGTCAACACAGTGAAACCCCGTCTCTACTAAAACTACAAAAAATTAGCTGGGCATGGTGACGCGTGCCTGTAATCCCAGCTACTCAGGAGGCTGAGGCAGGAGAATTGCCTGAACCCAG
>NW_016108098.1:380263-383128 GCF_001604975.1 Cebus imitator | reverse complement strand
AAAAGAAGGAAGGAAAAAAGGAAGGAAGGAAGGAAGGAAGGAAGGAAGGAAGGAAGGAAGGGAGGGAGGGAGGGAGGAGGGAGGAAAGGGGGGAGAGAGAGAGAGAAAGAGAAAGAAAGAAGGAAGGAAGGAAGGGAGGAAGGGAGGGAGGGAGGGGAGAGAGAGAGAGAAAGAAAGAAGGAAGGAAGGAAGGAAGGAGGGAAAGGGGAAAGGGGAAAAAGGAAATGGGAAAAGGGGGAAAAGGGGAAAGGGAAAAGGAAAGGAAGGATACCAGAATCTTAACAGTGGCTAATCCCTGGATGGTGGAATTCACAGTGATTTCTGCTTTCTTCATTTAGTCAGCACATAATTTTAGAAGTCCTATTTTGTTTCAGGTACTAATCTAGGTACTGGTGATACAGCAGTGAAGAGGGTCACTGTCTCTTCTTTCTTGGGCTCACATTCTTGTGCGGGAGACAGACAATAACCATACAAAGGAATGTACAAAATCAAGTAGTGAGCTGGGCGTGGTGGCTCACGTATGTAATCCCAAAATTTTGGGAGGCTGAGGCAGGAGGATCACTTGCAATCAGGAGTTCAAGACCAGCCTAGCCAACATGGTGACACAACACAAAAATTAGCCGGGTGTGATGGTGTGCACCTGTAATCCCAGCTACTTGGGAGACTGGGGCAGGAGAATCTCTTGAACCAGGGAGGTGGAGGTTGCAGTGAGCTAAGATTGCACTACTGTGTTTCAGCCTGGATGACAGAGACTCTGTCTCAAAAAAAAGACTGCTAAACACTGCAAGAAAAAATAAATCTCAGAAAGGAGAGATATCTAAATATTGACTGGGGCTGGGGGAGGTGGCTCATGCCTATAATCCCAGCACTTTGGGAGGCTGAGGTGGGCAGATCACTTGAGGTCAGGAGTTTGAGACCAGCCTGGCCAACACGGCGAAACCCTGTCTCTACTAAAAATACAAAAATTAGATGAGCATGGTGGTAGGCACCTGTAATCCCAGCAACTCGGGAGGCTGAAGCAAGAGAATCTTTTGAACTTGGGAGACAGAGTTTGCAGTGAGCTGAGACTGCCCCACTGCCTGAGCAACAGAACAAGACTCCGTCTCAAAAAGTAAATGAATAAATAAATATTGACTGGATTTTGTTTTTACATTGACCATTTATCAATGTTCTAATCAGAAAAAAAAAGAATTTTTATTTTGGAAAAGCAAATGTATTTCAAGGATGCCTTTGTAGGATCTATGCATCGGATCCTCATTAAGATCTCTGAATGACAAAAATGTAAAGGGTATACTTCAGTTATTTGGAAATTCCCTTCTCCAAAATACCTCATTCTTCGGTGATACTCAATAAAAGATACTATAGATTTGTACAGATTACAAAAGACTATGAGCCACAATGGAAACTCAGTTTCTTGAGATTCCCAGAGGCTCACCTAAAACTGCTCTACTTAATATAGAAGAATCTAATAAACCCCAAAAGAGTTGTTTAGTTTCAATTCTGAAACTGTAGATTTGTCACTCTAGAGAAATTTATTGAGATCACTTTATGGAGATGAAAAAAAAGTCTTATTACTTTCTGCAAATGCATATAATGAGCCAAGTCTTTCCTTAGTTCTCTGAGAGCATAAACTTTTGAGACAAAAAGAGTCTGGAGATAAAGGCGAAAAGGGACCTAGAGTTGAAACCACAGAAACACTTACTTACTTGCTTACTTATTTATTTAGACACAGAGTCTCACACCGTTGCCCGGGCTGGAATGCAACGGCATGATCTCGGCTCGCTGCAACCTCCGCCTCCCAGGTTCAAGTAGTCACAGAAACACTTTATAAGCAGAATACTGCAGAAGTTCAAAGAAATAAATTTCTAAGTGCACCCTCCATTGATAAATAATAAAAATGTATATGCAAGTTTGAAAGCCTGGATATTACAGACCCTCCCCTCCCCATCAGGAGGATAAGGGCATGGGTACTGATGATGGCTTTTTGCTGAGCAGTTTTTACTCTGTACTAGTCTCCCTTACTGGATGAACAAACTGCATTCGGAAAACTGTGGAGCAGAGTTAGTGGTATACCCAATGACTCCAAAGGACAAGTGACTCCCACAGAGAAGAAGCCTATAACCCTGGCTTCATTAGCACCATTTAATCAGGAAAACCAAAAAGGTACCAGGTAGGTTTATACCACCAACCCTATACACACTAGCATTTGACTCATGTTGGTGAAGACTATAAAACTCTTCATATGTGGTGTATGTTAGTAAACCATCTTGGTGGTTGTGCAAAGTTATCTTTCCTCTTAGGAAAAAATATAATCAGTCTTGCCAATACTTTCTGAAAGCAGTTGACATATTGGGAGAAAATCTATAGTTTTTATAACTGAAATATTTACATGGTATGATTACAAAGTAGTATACTGATGTATTTTTCAGAATACTTAGACTTTTCATAACATTCTTATTTTTCATATATTTTCTCTTTTCACCCCAAGGTCCAAAGAACAATTTTCAGCATGAAGGAAGCAAACATTCCACAAATATAGTCTAGATCTACATCCCCACCCATACCCAACCTTTCAATTCCTTTCATGTCCTGTTTTAAAGACTTAGGCTGGCCAGGCTCGGTGGCTCATTCCTATAATTTCAGCACTCTGGGAAGCCTAGGTCAGGAGTTCAGGAGTTCAGTTCCCCTGAGGTCGGGAGTTTGAGACTGGCCTGGTCAACATGGTGAGACCCCATCTCTACCCAAAATACAAAAATTAGCCAGGTGTGGTGGTGCATGCCTGTAGTCCCAGCTACTCCGGGGGCTGAGGCAGGAAAATCACTTGAACCCGGGAGGTGGAGGTTGCACTGAGCCAAGATCATGCCA
>NW_016108098.1:374074-380148 GCF_001604975.1 Cebus imitator | reverse complement strand
TTCAAAGCTTAATCACTGTCAGGGCAGATAAGGATGAAAAACTATGTACTGGAAATGCGTAGGAGATCAGCTTCAGGAAAGGAGTTTTTAAGAAAGGAAACAGTAATTTAAAATTGTCAAGGACAACTGCTTAGCCAAGTATTTTACACAGATAAAAAAGAATGAATTCACAGAAGGCCCATATCATTTCATACCCTTGAGAGTTTTCAACTGGCAGGTTTCAAGTGATTTGTAATCATAAGCAAGCAGAATCCCAAATATTGATGGCTATGGAAAATATACTGAATTGTTAGGAATAAAAGGAATTGTGTGCTAATTCAAATGCACACTTGTTCAACAGAAATCAAGACAAGTAACTATCAGCAACAATATTTATGGAATTTAAATATTTACTATTTCTGTAAATTCATCATAAATTGCAGGAAGTTTCCCTTTCCATAATCCATTCCTCAGTTCTGTGGTTGTGTGTTTCCTTAGTTAGAAATCACTAAGATGAACTTCGTCATCTCACAAAACTAACACTATAAAAATAGGTTGAAATCTTTAGAAACCTGGTTCTGGCAGAATTTTAAAGGTGCTTTACTTAAAAGGGAATTATTTCCCCCCCATTTTAGACAGGTAATTTTCACAGAGTAGATATTCCCTTCAGTTAGTTTGATTAAAAGGGGATTCATCTTTTTAATTCTGAAAAAAAATTGTAGGGAGTCAAGCTGTAATCAAATTCTAAATTTTGCTTTAGTATATTCTGTTGTATCTGTGAAATAAATTATTAAAACACCTCTTGACTATCTGTACTTTTTCTTTTGATGAAGGCTATACACACGTACATGTGTGTGCACATACACACAAAAACATAAACCTAAATAAGACATAAGCTGAACTTACTAAGATCCTCTGTCTAAAAACTAATTCTGTCTAATGTTTTATCATTGACGACACCTTCTTTTGAAATCGATATAAATATATATGAAGGAAATTAAATATGGACATATCAGCACAAAAAAGGTAAACAGGCTCTGTCTTAAAAAACAAAGAGAAAGAAGAAAAAAAAGAAAAGGGTAAAGAGATTAAACTAGAAATAACCATACTTTGGCATCACTGAAACAAATTATATCTGGCCAGATATTTTTAAATTAGTTTCCTGAACATGCACACACAACAGTAAATTTGACAAACATGGCTAGATTAATCTGAAAAGCTTCATATCATAATTATGAGTCAGGTTCCTAAAGAGTGGAAAGAGCATGGGCAGTATAAAAAGACAAATGGAGAACCAAAACTGCCAATTTATAATAATAAAGGGAAATATTGTGCATGGGAGAAGGAAAGCTGATTTGCCTAGTCACAATCTAGGGTGCAAATGGAACTATAACAGAAAATAACAATAACATATCTTTACATTCATATAGCATATTTGTTTACCAAAAATCTCTCACAAATTATGTCATCTGAGAGTAGATACATTTATTAGATCATTCATTCATTCATTCAATATACATTGAAAAGAATACCTTTGGTATCAAACAGACTTGAATTTGAATCCAAACTCTGTTGCTTAAGAGTTAGTTGTATACCTTCAGCAAATTGTTTGGTCTCTTCTGATGCTCAGTTTCCTCATCTGAAAAATACAGATAACTCTTATTCATGAGACTATTGAATGGTGTATATGAAATAACATGTAAAATGCCTGGACCTAATTCCATTTTCGCCTTACTAATATGGCTAAGTATATGTATCTTTTAGGCTCTGAACTAGTCTCAGTTGGGAATTAAAAGGTAAATGAATACAACACAGGCTTTAAGTAGTTCAGGGATGCAAGGTATGCTGGTGGCCTAAAGGATGAAGGAAGGGAATTCAGGGAAGGCTTCACAGAAGAGATGCTTTAATTGTGTTTTTTTCACCCTCTCCAATGTAAGAAATCAATGTCAAATGGAGAAAAACAGAAAATATAGATAAGCAAACATAAAAAATAAACAATCGA
This sequence comes from Cebus imitator, assembly GCF_001604975.1. Taxonomy (NCBI): domain Eukaryota; kingdom Metazoa; phylum Chordata; class Mammalia; order Primates; family Cebidae; genus Cebus; species Cebus imitator. Next base: position 378,167 of record NW_016108098.1, on the reverse strand, counting down.
TTGGTTTATCACTGAAAAATAATAAAGGCTAACATGTTGAGGGGTGCGTGTGTGTGTGTGTGTGTGTGTGTATATGTGTGTGTAATTCTAGGAGGGTATAATATGTGTGTATACATATAAACACACATTTTTTTGAGACAGGGTCTCACTCTGTTGCCCAGGCTGGAGTGCAATGGCACAGTAACAGCTCACTGCAGCCTCGGCCTCCTAGGCTCAAGCAATCCTCCCACCTCAGCCTCCTGAGTAGCTGGGACTCCAGGCATGTACCACATGCCCAGCTAATTTTTTATTTTTTGTAGAGATGAGGTTTCCCTATATTGCCCAGGCTGCTTAAACTCCCAGCCTCAAGCAACACTCCTGCCTGCTCCTCCCAAAGTGTTGGGATTATAGGTGTGAGCCACCACACCCAACAACATACACATTTTTAACAAAAATGATATAATACTCTGTTTTATAGCATGTTTCTTTTCATTTAACACTATATAATAAACGTTTTTTCTATGACAGTAAATATTAATATATATCAATAGCTAATACTTTTGGCAGAGCATGGTGACTCACACCTGTAACCCCAGCACTTTAAGAGGCCAAGGCAGGAGGACTCCTTGAGGCCAGGAGTTCAAAATCAGCCTGAGCAACATAGCAAGACCCCGTCTCTACAAAAAATTTAAAAACTAAAAAATAAATAAAAGACAATAGCTAATATTTTTATTTTTATTTTTATTTTTGTGAGAGAATCTGGCTCTGTTGCCCAGGCTGGAGTGCAGTGGCATGATCTTAGCTCACCACAGCCTCCACCTCCTGGGTTTGCATGATTCTCCTGCCTCAATCTCCCAAGTACCTAGGATTACAGGTGCCCACCACCACACCTGGCTAATTTATATATATATATATTTTTAGTAGAGACAAGGTTTGGCCACGTTGGCCAGGCTAGTGTCAAACTCCTGATCTCAAGTGATCCATCCACCTCGGCCTCCCAAAGTGCTGGGATTACAGGCGTGAGCCACTGCGCCCAGCCTAGCTAATAGTTTTAAGTAATCAAACGTTGACAAGAACCTCATGGGATAGATACAATTACTATGCCTGTTTTATAGATGACAAAATTGAGATACAGAGAGGTTAAGGAACTTTCCCAAGGTCACATAGTTAGTAAGTGACAAATTTGAAATTTGATCCCAGTAAGCCTGGTCCAGAGTCTGTGCTTTCAACCACTAATATATATGCCATAATTCTTAAAGGCTGATGAGAAGTCCACTATATGAATGTATCATTTCCACTATTGTTTGGTAAACTGGGTCTTGAAGACTGAGTAGGAGTTTTCCACAGGAATGGAAATAAATTTCAGACAAAGGAGCCATGAATAAAGTTACAGAGTTGTCAAACAGCATGGCATATTTAAGGACTACCGCTGGTATGGCTGAGGCATATAGCATGAATGGTAACAAGGAGGCTGTAAAGGTAAGTGAGGTCAGATCATGAAGGACAAATTTGATAGGGGCAAGCCTGGAGTTAGGAAGACCAGTTAAAATGTTATCACCCAACAACGGAGTATTATTCAGCCATAAAAAGGAATGAAATTCTCACACATACTACAACATGGATAAAACTTTGAGACATTATGCTAAGTAAAATAAGCCAGACACAAAAAGGCAAATATTGTATGATTCTGTTTATTAAAACTACCTAGAAATGCTTACATACTGTTGGTGGGAATGTAAATTAGTTCAGCCACTGTGGAAAGCAGTTCGGAGATTTCTCAAAGAACTTAAAACAGAACTACCGTTTGACCCAGCAATCCCATTACTGAGTATACATACAAATGAAAATAAATTGTACTACCAAAAGGAGACATGCACTTGTATGTTTACTGCAGCACTATTCACAATAGTAAAGACATAGAATCAACCTAGGTGCCCATCAATGGTGGACTGGATAAAGAAAATGTGGTATATACACACCATGGAATACCACGCAGCCATAAAAAATAAAATAAAATCATGTCCTTTGCAGCAACATGGAATCAGCTGGGGGCCATTATCCTGTGCAAACTAACACAGAACAAAAAACCAAATACTACCTGTTCTCACTTATAAATACCACATGTTCTCACTTATAAGTGGTAGCTAAACATTGGGTACTCATAGACATAAAGATGGCAACCATAGATACTAGGGACTACTGGGTGGGGAGGGAGTGGGGCAAGGGCTGAAAAACTATTGTGTCCTCTGCTCAGTACCTAGATGTCAGGATCAGTTGTACCCCAAACCTCAACATCATGCAATATACCCAGGTAACAAACCTGGACATGTACCCTCTGAATCAAAAATAAACATCAAAAGTATTTTTCAAAAAGTACCTAGACTAGGTAAATTCATAGAGACAGAAAGCAGAATGAGTTTACTAGGGGGTGAGAGAAGGCAGAATGAGAAGCTATTATTCAGTGGGTACAGAGCTTCAGTTTGGGATGATGAAAAAAAGTCTGGAAATGCATAGCCGTAATGATTGTACAACATTGATAATGTACTCAATGTCACTGACTTGTACCTTTAAAAATGGTTAAAATGGGGTCGGGCACAATGGCTCATGCCTGCAATCCTAGCACTTTGGGAGGCGAAGGCGGGGAGATCATTTGAGGTCAGGAGTTTGAAACCAGCCTGGCCAACATGGTGAAATCCCGACTCTACAAAAATATAAAAATTAGCCAGGGGTGGCATGTGCCCATAATCCAACCTATTCAGGAGGCTGAGGCAGAAGAATTGCTTGAGCCTGGGAGGAAGAGGTTGCAGTGAGCAGAGATCACACCATTGCACTCCATCCTGGGTGACAGAGCGAGACTCTGTCTCAAAAAAAAAAAAAAATGTTAAAATGGTCAATATTATATTACGTATATTTTACCACAATATTTTTAACAGGCTCCTGCCCGAAAGGGAAATGATTAGGAACTGAATGGAGACAGGGAGGAGAAGACCAATTTAAGAAATTTTAAGAACTAGACAATAAATTTGGTGATTGAATGTGGAGGGAGGGAAAAATAACTCAGGTTTCTGGGTAGATAGGAATGGCATTATTAGTTTCCTTTTATAGGTAAGGAAACAAAGCCCCCAAAGCACAAAGTAATTTGTCCAAAGTCACAGTTTGTTAATAGCAAAATGAACTGAGATGCCAGAAATCTAATTCAAATTAGCGTTCTTTCCACTACAACATAATACATCCAAAAAGAATATTATATTTGTGTAGCATTCTTTAATTTATGAAGTATTTTTGCATACATTATTCTACTTGATAGTGATAACCTGTGAATTAGACGGGGCAGGTATTATCATTTTCTTTGATGGGCACACTTAAATAGAAAAAGAACATTTATGCGACTCCTTGAAATCCTTAGACAAAGATGTAAATTTTATCTGTTGGATTAAAGGGGAGTCTTAAAGTGGGAAGCAAAGAGATTCAAATGATAAACATGTTGGGACTATCATGGCTGCTGTATGTAGTAGGTATTGAAAGGAATACAGGACTAGAAACACAAGTGGTTTGGGTAGCTTCCAGGGTTGCCACATTGCATAAATCCATGTCATAATTTTTACAGATAGTGGCTGCTGCCCAATAGATTTGTATAACGCAACAGCCATGGATGAAATAAGGTAGGAGTCTCAAACCTGCAAATCGAGATCTACTGGTAGATCTAGACACCTCACCTCCTATAAAACTCCATGTTGGTTCCCCACAGTGTCTTATCTCTGCTACAATCACAGCTAAGATTCCCAGTGTGAAAGGAAGAATAGCACAGCCAGCAACTATTTCTCAGGAACTACACTGTCAGTATCTGCCCTGATCTCATGACTGAGATTAAAAGAAGCTCCTCCTAGGCCGGGCGCGGTGGCTCAAGCCTGTAATCCCAGCACTTTGGGAGGCCGAGGCGGGTGGATCACGAGGTCAAGAGATCGAGACCATCCTGGTCAACGTGGTGAAACCCCGTCTCTACTAAAAAAAAAACTACAAAAAATTAGCTGGGCATGGTGGCGCATGCCTGTAATCCCAGCTACTCAGGAGGCTGAGGCAGGAGAATTGCCCGAACCCAGGAGGCGGAGGTTAC
>NW_016108098.1:369690-374016 GCF_001604975.1 Cebus imitator | reverse complement strand
AAGCTCCTCCTTATAACAAGGTTAAAGATCACCATAACAAAAGATTGGGAGGAGACAAAGGTGGTCTGATATGATCATTTCTACTTTTCTGGTGGAAAAAATGTCTTAAAAGCACCTGAATAAGCAGCTGTGCATGATGGCTCATACCTGTGTACTCCCAGCACTTTGGGAAGGCTGAAGCAGGAGAATCACTTGAACCCAGGAGTTCAAAACCAGCCTGGGCAACAAAGTAAGAACCCACCTCTACAAAAAAATTTTTTTAATTAGCCAGGCATGGTGGCACATGCCTGTGGTCCTATCTACTTGGGATGCTAAAGTAGGAGGATCGCTTGAGCCCAGGAGGTTGAGGCTGCAGTGAGCTGTAATTGTGCCACTGCACTCTAGCCTGGGCAATAAAGCCAGACCCTGTCTCCAAAAAAAAGTTCCTGAACAATACTGTCAAATGTTCTTAGAGTATTATTATACTTACATTAAATCCAAAGGTAACAAGAAAAAATACAGGTCATAGCAGGTATTAATTTGGCAGTCCATTCATGCCTTAAGCCATGTTAAGAGAGTACTAATACAGGTTACAAACAATACTTACTTACATAAGCTTCTGACCAAGTTGAATTTAGGTGAAATACAAAACTGGGACACAACTGGTCTAGCCAGATGCTTCAAATATAGAAGGTAATCTAAAATTGACCAGATGCTTCAAATAGAACATAAACTAAGCCAACCATTGTTAGCTCTCTTATGTCCAAGTCAAATAGCTGCAGTTAAGTTTATCTTCCTCATATTTAGACAAGGAAAACACATTACTGTTAATGAAACGCAACTAGGGCCAGGTGCGGTGCCTCACGCCTGTAATTCCAGCACTTTGGGAGGCGGGTGGATCATGAGGTTGAGTTAGAGACCAGCCTGACCAACATGGTGAAACCCTGTCTCTACCAAAAATGTAAAAATTAGCCGGGCGTGGTGTCGCACACCTGTAGGAAGCTGAGGCAAAAGAATTGCTTGAACCCAGGAGGCAGAGGTTGCAGTGAGCACTGCAGCCTGGGCGACAGAGCGAGACTCCATCACAAAAAGAAAAAAGAAAGAAAGAAAGAAAAGAAACACAACTAGAAACAAAAGCTAGGCAAATGTATAGTTTTGCTTTAATACATTTCTGATGACATTCTACCAACCATCACAAAATGCATTTATTTCTCTTTCCTTGCCTAACCTCTTTTTATTTCTTCCAACCTTTCCTTGGACCTCCTGCGCAAATTGCTTAACTGATACAAGTGTTACTGACCTTAGCCACTCAGTGTAAGTATCATTTTATTGCCTATAGAGTTGTGTCACTGAGAAAACTTACCATAAAATTCTAAACATAAACATAAAACTTACTATAAAATTCATTAGAAAAAACAAAAAAGGCCGGGCGCGGTGGCTCACGCCTGTAATCCCAGTACTTTGGGAGGCCGAGGCGGGTGGATCACGAGGTCAAGAGATCGAGGCCATCCTGGTCAACATGGTGAAACCCCGTCTCTACTAAAAATACAAAAAATCAGCTGGGCATGGTGGCACGTGCCTGTAATCCCAGCTACTCAGGAGGCTGAGGCAGGAGAATTGCCTGAACCCAGGAGGCGGAGGTTGCGGTGAGCCGAGATTGCGCCATTGCACTCCAGCCTGGGTAACAAGAGTGAAACTCCATCTCAAAAAAAAAAGAAAAAGAAAAAAAGAAAAAACAAAAAAATTTTTAATAATAAAATTCATTAGAGTGGAGATGAGATCAAACCAAGGTAGTATGACCCCAAAACCCCAAACCCTCTCCAAAACAGTATATCCAAAGGACTTTTAGAGAGACTTAAATAGTTCTTCAAAGCATTCAAAAGATGGTCCACATTTATCACTTGCAATGCTCCTCCCCAGCATAAAATCTCTACTACAGTCAGGCAAGTCCCTTCACTGATTGCCATACAGTCCATGATCTTACCATTTATTTCTATGACTTTGTTTAGAACTGGTCCCCTCACCTAGAATGTTTTCTTGCACATATTTAAGTCCTATTACTTCACTATTGCGTAAGCTCCACAAAAGCAGGACCATATCTCTTCTGTTCACTATCATACCACCAGTGAACACGGTAGCTACTCAATAAATCACTGTTGAGGCCAGGCACAGTGACTCATGCCTGTAATCCCAGTAGTTTGGGAGACCGAGACTGGCGGATCACGAGGTAAGGAGATCAAGATCATCCTGGTCAACATGGTGAAACCTCGTCTCTACTAAAATACAGAAAATTAGCCAGATGTGGTGGTGCATGCCTGCAATCCCAGCTACTTGGGAGGCTGAGACAGGGGAATCGCTTGAACCCAGGAGGCGGAAGTTGCAGTGAGCCGAGACCGTGCCATTGCTCTCCAGTGTGGCGACAGAGCAAGCCTTTGTCTTAAATAAATAAATTACTATTGAGTAAGTAAATGAACTGATTTCCGTCCCACCTCCTTCATGAAAAATCATGTCAAATACTCCTAGCCACTTTCTTTTTAAATTCCCAATACCCTGGAATCAGTTTCATAGTTTAGTAGTACCTAATTTCTCTCTGCTTGGTATTAAACTTCTTTCTCTTGCTAGACGTGGGAGCATACACCTTATGCTTCTTTGTATAGCTCACCATAAACATTGGATATACAATAAGCACAAAATAAAAATTTACTAATCAAAATGCTGACATGCTTTGTAAAAATTGAATTTACACACAACTTTGTAAGAATGCAGCTATTTTCAGAGTAGGTTAGACATACATAAGGCCTTTTCCCTTGCTTACATTGTCTCACAACTTATCCAGTAGAAGTATGGTTCAGCATTTGACAATTAGGGAATGCGGAACATCTCAATGGCCCAGAGCCTGTGGCTAATTATAGAAGCAGATTGTTATGAGTTTTCTTGATAGGAAAATAGGATGAGTGCATCACAGTGATTTGATTTGCCAGCTGTCATAATGAGATTTAAGATGCCATGTTAGCATATGAAGGTATACTGTAGGCTACTGGGCCCTCTCAATCTGAGTTTTCCATTTTCTTTCTTTCTTTCTTTTTGAGACAAGGTCTTGTTCTGTTGCCCAGGCTGGAGCGCAGTGGCACGATCTCAGCTCACCGCAGCCTCAATCTCCCAGGCTCAAGCAATCTTCCCACTTTAACCTCCCCAGTAGCTAGGACTACAGGCGCACACCACCACACCCAGCTATTTTTTGTATTTTTTTGTAGAGATGGGGTTTCACTTAGTCGCCCAGCCTGGTCTGAAACTTCTGGGTTCACGCAATCTAACCACCTTAGCCTCCCAAAGTGCTGGGATTATAGGCATGAGCCACCACACTGGCCAATTTTCTATGGTGTAATTTAGAAATTAAATATTACGCCAGGCGTAGTGGCAGGGCCAGAAGCAGCTCAAGCCTGTAATCCTAGCACTTTGGTAAGCCAAAGTGGGCAGATCACTTGAGGCCGGGAGTTGGAGATCAGCCTGGCCAACATGACGAAACCCTGTCTCTACTAAAAATAAATAAATTAGCCAGGTGTGGTGGCACACACCTGTAATCCCAGCTACTCGGGGGGCTGAGGCATGAGAATCACTTGAATCTGGGAGGCGGAGGTTGCAGTGAGCCAAGATTGTGGCATTGCAACTCTACCCTGGGCTACTCTGTCTCCAAAAAAATTTTCTAAAAAGAGAATTTAAATATTGCTTGCAAGTATTGATTGATTACTTGATTGTTCCTGTAGTCTACTAAATTTATAGTATAGCAAAACTATAATTTATAATTTTATTACATAGGATGCTAAAATTACTTTTACAGTAAATAATATATTAAAATATTAAAGGTAACTACATTTTATTGTATGTTTACTATCTGCCAGACACTGTTCTTACGGCTGTACATGTATTAGATCATTAATAATCCTGCAAGACAGGTACTGTTATTGTCCCCATTTTTACAAATTTGAAGGAACTGAGGCACAGAGGGGTATGAAATCTGCCCAGTGTCATACAAGTAGTAAGCAGAGGGGCTGGGATCCCACCCAGACAGTCCAGCACCTAGACTGAGCCAGACAAGACAGGCTCTTTTTTTTTTCCAGACAAGATAGGATCTCGCTCTGTCACTCTCTCACCCAGGCTGGAGTGCAGTGGCGTGATCTTGGCTCACTGCAGCCTCAACCTCCCAGGCTCAAGGGATCCTCCCATCTCCGCCTCCTGAGTAGCTGGGACTACAGGCACGTGCTACCACACTCAGCTAATTTTTGTATTTTTTGTAGAGACAAGATATCCCTTTGTTGCCCAGGCTGGTCTTGAATGCCTGGACTCAAG
>NW_016108098.1:362839-368750 GCF_001604975.1 Cebus imitator | reverse complement strand
AAGAGTCATGGTCCCATGACTTATTACTTGCCCTAAAGTTAAGAAAAAGGAATCTAAAAAGAGAAGAAAAAAAAAAAAGAAGAAACAGGAATCTGTGGGTTATTTTTGTAATAAACACAGTGGACAAACTCTTAAGCAATTCTAATCATACCTTGGCACTCAAGGTCAAATAATATTCTGTACTAAATAAATTATCCATTTTTCCCATCATCACTCAAATAACTTAAGGCTCTAAAACTATCTGAAGGCTATAAAGATTTCTGTGGCCAAAATTAATCCTATTATGACCTAGGCAGAAACAAATGTGCAAAATAAACACTTTGCTTTAGATGAACAATAGTTGAGGATATATGATACCAATCTGATTACTAATGACATAAGAAATGCACTTACAGTTGTGATTAGAAATTAATAACAAGATATTGTAGCTAAAATCTGAAGTAAAAAGTAATATTTAGAATTAACAGCAAAATAGAAGCAAGCATTTATTGGTCAAAATGAAGCTGGCTTTTCCTTCAGGCCAATGGTGTAAAATCATAAAATTATAAAAAATTATAAAAAAGTGGGCCAGGAATGATGGCTCACTCCTGTAATCCCAGTACTGAGGCTAAGGCTGAGGCAGGCAGATCGCTTAAGCCAGGAATCCAAGACCGGCATGGGTAACATGGTGAAACTCATTCTCTACTAAAAATAAAAAAAACTAACACAGCATGGTGGCACATGCCAGCTACTTGGGAGGCTAACGTAGGAAGATAACCTGAGCCCAAGAGGCAGAGGTTGTAGTGAGCTGAGATCATGCCATTGCAGCACTCCAGGCTGGGTAACAGAGCAAGACCCTGTCTCAAAAAAAAAAAAAAGAAAGAAAGAAAGAAAAGAAACTGGCTGTACGCAAATAATTTAATATTATTGTTTTAATAATACAATCCATTCATTAACAATTAATACATATACTTTAATAACTTACTTTAATAATTAAAATATTAACAATAAATTTATGTCTTAGAGCAAACAATTTTCTCATGATCAAAAAAGTTAGATATCTTCTCTTATTCCTACCACAACAAAGGTGATTACACTTAGAATTCTTTAACAACTAAGCTTTTGTTAGCTCAAGGATCAACTCTTAAGTATCCTCATGACACTGTAGGTCAGCTACAAGTTTATCCTAAATAGTTCTGAGAATTTTCTTTAGAGGGCTTTCCACTTTTAACTTCTTTCTCTCTGTTCTTATATCTCTGTTGACAGTTTCTCAGGTCTTAATAGAAGCTCTTTTAATGCTTTCCTCTCCTGAGTGGCAGGTAGCACACTTCAGGTGAACACTCAAGAAAGCAGAAACCATTTTCTTCACAATTCCAAGCAGTATACAATGAGTGCTCTGCAAACTTTCAAGTGGGAGTAAGGGAGGGAAGTAATTCAGATATTCTTGCCTCCGTATCTGCTTTGATTGAGACATCAACTGCACATGCAAGATCAGCAGCAATTATGATGGTACAAAACAAAATACATATCTTTTTTTTTTTCCAGGTAAGTACTTTATTTTTTCAGTTAACATAACCAGTCCAGAGTGCAGCATACTAAATCACAAAGTACAAATCCAAGGAAGTGAATATCTTTACTAAGTTACAAAACTTTGACAAATCAATATGGTACTCTTTAATATAATTAAACCATATTTTTTGTTGGGGTCATGTTACCTTACTGGTAATTTTCACTCCAAAAACATTTAAGTACCAAATGAAAACATTGGTCTTTAATGGTGGTTTATAGCAGAGCAAGTTATTTTACACAAAATATGCTTTAAAACTACACAGTTTCTCCAAGTGAGTTCCCTTGTGCAAGCTGTTGAAGTGCATAGCAGAAGGGCAATGGGTGTCTTTAGGAGGCTCTGCTCTGTTCTTGGCTTGGTCCAAAGTCAGATGGAGAAAACACCTTACCTTTTTACAAACAAAATCAACTAAGGGTCTGGGCACAGTAGCTCATACCTGTAATCTCAACACTTTGGGAGGCTGAGGCAGGAGGACTGTTTGAGGCCAGGAGTTTGAGACCAGCCTGGACAACATAGCACAATGCTGTCTCTACAAAAAATTTAAAAATTAGCTGGGAATGGTGGCACACGCCTAGAGTCCCAACTACTCAGGAGGCTGAGGTGGAAGAACTGATTGGGCCTGGGAGATCGAGGCTGCAGTGAGCTATGATGGTACCACTGCACTCCAGACTGGGTGACAAAGCAAGCCCCATCTCTTAAAAATAATTAATTAATAAATAAGTAGCTGGGCATGGTGGCATGCACCTGTGTTTCCAGCTTCTTGAGAGGCCAGATGATCATTTGAGCCCAGGAGATTAAGGCTACAGTGAGTTCTGATTGTGCCACTGCACCCTAACCTAGGCCACAGAGTGAGGCCCAGTCTCTAAAAATAAATAAATACAAAGATAAATAATAACAATAACATCTTTTTAAAATAATAATAAGGTTAATGGTCAGTCTAAAACAATATCCCTATGATGTAAAATAATCCATTTATTTCAATTGGTAAATTGTAAAAAATGTACTCCTGATTACAGATCTGAAAAACTGGACTTCTACACTAGAGATTAATAGTAAAAATAAGTAAAATTCTTTATTCATCCTTGAGACATAGCTGTATGATTCCAAACGTGGACAGAAAATATGGTACACAAGTACACATAACTGGCTCAAAATGGGGTATTTTACCCTCATTTCCTTCAAAGAAAGAAGTATGTGTGAAAACTGATGTGTACCAATATCTCATACATTTGGGCTCATAAAAATTAGGAAATCACTTCAGTTTGCAAACAGTGCTAGTGCTTCTATGAACTCAGACAAATCTTTCCTTGCAATTTACTTTCCCAACAGGCAAATGAAGATTATTTTCACTCATCAGGATGTCAAAAGTCTTGATTAATAAAGTTTGCCAAGAGCTTTTAAATATATAGATAAAAGCAGTTATAATAAGGAATTTATTTTTTTAAAATGTATTCCCTTTACCGCACTCACAGAAGTGAAGGTTGAAGTGTGTTAGCTGGGGTTATTTTGCACTCTTTTCTCTCTCTTACTTTGTAAGCACATTTTACTGTTTCTGCATGCCTTTTTCAAAGAAAATCAACCTTCCACATTAGAGAATAGAGATGTTAACCCATCCTTTGGAGGAATTCTGTTTAACCTTATCTTGAGGGCAGGAATCAAGATCTGTCTAAGGCTGTGATCAGAAAAGAATAATTCTTATCAAGTTAAGAAGACCAATAAAGAGAAATTAATTTAGAGGAAAAAAAGGAAAAGCAGAGATTCCTTGGGGAAAACCTGGAACAGGTTCTCACTTCAGAAAATGTTATTCATTCCCAACAATTTAAAAACCGATTCCAATTTATATTTAAGGCACAACACTCAATCAGAATTAAAGTATAGCAAGTTTTACATTATTTTCTCTTTTAGATTTGAGTTTACATCAGAATTAAGCCTCATACATTAACATTGTTTTTGTCATTTCCATGTATTTTTTCCCCTGTATAAGCTTTTTTATTGGCTGGGTGGCAGTTGGATACGTCTGTGAGCTGACTAGCTTTTTGTATTCTATATTTTTTCTGATTTTAATCAGTGACATCTTGGAAGATGTGACTGTTAGACATAGGGATATCGACACACAGTGTGTTACTGGATGTCGGACAACTTTCCAGACACCCACACGGCTTTGCTCACATTATTTCTTCTATCTGGACTGTCTTCCTCTTCCTCCATTCCTGCAAAACTAAACCCTATCTATTTTTCAAGGCCCAGTTCACATGCTCCATTCCCTGCACTCTTGTAACACTTCCTGTTTCTAATATATAATGTTAGTGAGATTTTTTAAATGTTTAGGTAATCGTGTATCTTTCTTTCCTATTACACAAAGACCCTCAAGTACAAAAAAAAAAAAAAAAAAAAAAGCCCTCTCATGTCATGACCTTAGACACAAGAAAATTTTAAATATAATAAGATGCCAGTTCAAAATAACCATTAAATAGGATGCAATAAGCAACCTAGTAATTCAGTCAGTGGGGCCACTAGAAACCATTGTTTTCCTGGCTGAATTCAACAGACTCAATTCAGACTCAATTGTATGTAAACTCTTTTTTTTCTTGTTTGGAGACAGAGTTTTGCTCTTGTAGCCCAATCTGGAGTGCAATGGTTTGATCTCGGCTCACTGCAACCTCCACAGGTTCAAATGATTGTCCTGCCTCAGTCTCCCAAGTAGCTGGGATTACAGGTGCCCACCACCACACCCAGCTAATTTTTGTATTTTTAGTAGAGACAGGGTTTCGCCATGTTGGCCAGGCTGGTCTCAAACTCCTGACCTCAGGTGATCCACCTGCCTTGGCCTGCCAAAGTGTTGGTATTACACGCGTGACCGCACCCAGCCTACTGTATGTAAACTCTTTTGAGGTCAGGAACTCTTATTTCTTGTGCATCGCTCCCCTAACTGCACCCCGCAAAATAATAACCTCATTATCATCTAATTCAATATTCTGCACATATTAAGTCTCAATACAAAGCCATACTGTTGTAGATAAAGAGTCTGTGATTAAAACAAAGATTAGATCCTGGAAAAATGCTGAATTGTGAAACGGTGTTTGTGCTTAATATAATCTCAAAGTCTACAACGAAGAAAGGGTCAAAGATAAGATGCTACAGGGTTGGACAAGAATGGAGAGTAACTTTGCTGGAAAGGGGGCACAATGAACAAAACTAAGTGGAAACAAGAGTGTTCTCTCAGTTTACCTTATGCTCCCCGAGCAAGACAAGAAGCCAAACACCTGTTTTTCAATTATTATTTCATCAATTATGGTCATTTTAGTAACCTTGGCTTCCAAAGCATAAAGAGGGGTCACTAAGCAAAGACCCCAGTCCATGTGATTTCCAATACCGACCACAAACTTTATTGTATCCTCAATTAATTGGGTAGCGTAGGCCATGGATGATCAGGACACTCCCTCCAAGAGGGTACAAGAAAGCGACACAGATCAGGATTTAATATTCCCTCGTCTATCCCCTGTTAGGGGAGGTAAAACATAAGTGTAGTAAATACCTGAATTGTGAAGAAGTGAGACTTTCGAGACTGCCCCAGACTAACATGACCTTCTTCCCACACTCGAACTACAAACTGACAGCACAGAAGACCCCCTCTACGAAAAAGGACGACGGGAAGCCAATGTAGGACTTACCTGGTTTCTCTATCCTATGGTTAAACCTCCGGAGCTACGCAGACCGTGGCAGAGATAAATCCACGTACGCAGGCTCCAACAAAGCTCACAAATTCGGAGAAGTTACAGCAGCCGCGGCTGCGGCGGCGGCAGCAACAACTCCTCCCTCCGCTTCTCTTCCCACCCTCCGCCGCCGCCGCGACCAGCCGCCTTCACCCCTCCCTCCCTCGCCTACCCCCACTTCCGGGTGATGCCCCCTGCCGGAAGCAGGGCGGCCACGGGAAAGAGAGCGACAGGTCACGTGAAAAGGAACGCAATGTCTAGAGTCAAGCTTCTCCCGCCCCCTGCTGCCCCCGGGCCGACACGCAGCCTCTGGCGGGTTTTTGTTCGGGTAGGAATCCTCTACCCCACCCCGCCTCCACGACGAAAACAAAACTAGAAAACCCATACTAAAATAGTGCCTTTCTCATCTGTAGTTTCCTAACCTCAGGCCAAGATGTAACATAAAAGCTCCTTATAAGTCATTTTCCACATAGTTCATCTTTGCCCAGCATGAAATTAGCGTGCATCTGTTAGACTGTGTTAACTTGCTTCGGGTAGACCGTGTAGCCTAATTCCAGATGTAAATACCAGAGCTATGAACTTCCCCTGGTCCCTTCACTGACAAATGACATCAAGAAGAAAATTTTTATAAATTCATAATTTATATGTGTGT
>NW_016108098.1:360494-362814 GCF_001604975.1 Cebus imitator | reverse complement strand
GGACGTCACCTCACCACCTTCATGTCGCCATTCCAAGCTCTGACCCACTCTCCCATTTATTCACTCGTCCATCATTTTAAACACCTAGAAGATTCCAGTGACACAAAAATGTTAGTCTTTTATTTCCATGAGTTAATATAGAAATGAGATGCATAAAATGTAATACAATGCAGTAAGTGGTACAGAAAACATATGAGAAAAGGGTATTATTTTATTCTTGTTTTCCAACTTGACATTTTAAAAAGCAGGAAAAGTCTAGGATTTTTAAAACTATGAATATTAACAGTAAAAGAGGGAGAGGCTCCTTCTCACTTATTTCAAAGCAAGATGTGGCCTTTTCATATTTCCTTTCATGAAGTATCTGTCATAAGATATATAACAAAACTAATCACAGGACAGTTTGTATTTTCATCTGGAACCATTTGAACTCAGTTCCCACGGACAAGTATAGTCTAATAATGTTAGACTCAAAATAGCAGAAATCAAAATAGTACACAAAATACAAATATCAAGTAAATATTTGCAAAAGACTTAGTATCTGGCACAAAGTAAGCATATTTAAGTGTTAAAATAATTTCCATCCTACCTGTTGTCAAGTCCCTATTAAGCCTTGACAGGCAACATTTAAAATTACCCATAGATCTACATTTTAGGTCTGTGATTAAGTATTTCAGAATTATTCTCCCCCTCTATACCCATCCACATAAATATAAAATTAGCCTCAGGACTCTGCCAATGTGCACAGCCTTAATTAAGATACAAACTCAGCCCCAAATTTAAAATCTTGAAAATCAGATCATATGAAATGAAGATGGCTTTTAAGTGGGTTTCCAAATATTAGCAAGTTGGTTTTTAACTATTATTAACATCGTATTAAGCTTCCAAAAGAAATTCATTAAAAGGCAGGAACCAAAAATATAGCTTTATCAGAAGCAGGATATTGAATCTACTAGCTCACTAGTATTTTTATATAAATATTAAAGTTTATGAGCTACAAGATCCTCTGCCAATCATGTACATTCTTACTCACTTTAATATTTAACATAAAAACATACACATATATATATTTTTTTGGTCTCACTGTTGCCCAGGCTGGAGTGCAGAAGTGTGATCACAGGTCCTTGTAACCTTAAACTCTGGGGCTAAAGTGATCCTTGCACCTCAGACTCCCAAGTAGTTGGAACTACGGGCACACACCACCACACCTGACTAATTTTTATTTTTGTGTGTGTGGAGATGGGAGTCTCCCTTCGATGCCCAGGCTGGTCTTGAACTCCCGGCCTCAAATGATCCTCCTGCCACAGCCTCCCAAAGTGCTGGGATTACAGGTGTGAGCCACCAGGCCCAGCCTAAAACTCTATCTTTAAATGCATCATCCCTAATCCTCCTTACCAATGCACAAGCATAGAAGGGAATGTCTTCAAGAAGGAATCAGGTTTGCTGGAGGTTGAACAGATAGCAGGTGCCCCTAAAATGCTTATGAAGTGCAGTAATAACCCCAATGACGTTAAGCCAGGAGGATGGGAACTCAACATCTGTACCTCTACAACTATCACAGTACCTATTTCTAGGTAAGTTAAATGAATCTAAAATAACACAGGTGCTAAAATAATCCTGTTCTACAGTGAAATTAAGAATGGGATTTATAAAGTCCAGGCACAGTGGCTCATGCATGTAATCCCAGCAGTTTGGGAGGCCAAGGCAGAAGGATCACCTGAGGTCCAGAATTTGAGACCAGCCTGACCAACATGGAGAAACCCCGTCTCTGCTAAAAATACAAAATTAGCCAGGACTGGTGGCGCGTGCCTGTAATCCCAGTTACTTGGGAGGCAGAGGCAGAATCGCTTGAACCCAGGAGGCAGAGGTTGTGGTGAGCCGAGATCGCGCCATTGCACTCCAGCCTGGACAAAAAGAGCAAAACTCCGTCTCAAAATAAATAAATACATAAAAGAATAGGATTTATGAGGTCAGGCACCGTGACTCATGCCTGTAACTCCAGCACTTTGGGAGGCTGAGGCAGGTGGATCACCTGAGATCAAGAGTTCAAGACCAGCCTGGCCAACTTGGCGAAACCCTCTCTACTAAAAATACAAAAATTAGCTGGGTGTGGTGGTGGACGCCTGTAATCCCAGCTACACAGGAAGCTGACTCAGGAGAATCCTTTGAACCCAGGAGGCGGAGGTTCCAATGAGCCAAGATTGCACCACTGCACTCCAGCCTGGGCGACAGAGCAAGACTTTGTCTCAAAAAAACAAAATGAATGGGATTGCCAGGCGCGGTGGCTCATGCCTGTAATCCCAGCACTTTGGGAGGCCGAGGC
>NW_016108098.1:350512-356969 GCF_001604975.1 Cebus imitator | reverse complement strand
AAAAAAAAAAAAAAAAAGGTGAGGGTTAATTTGTATGTTTTTAAACCAAGTTATATATTAAGACTTCAAGACTCCCACTTTTAGCCATTAAGTACAGTGACTAGAAAATAGATTGTCAAATTTGAGATGTAAAGAAACTAAAATATAAAAAGTTACATTACATCTCATCTGTCAAACCATGTAACAAAAAAATTACCACTAGAATTAAGGATGTTTAATTTGAAAAAGAAAATTCAGGAGATATGATAGCAATATTCTATTATCTGATAGCTGTTATAAGGAAGTAGGTCAGAATTTCTGTGTTACAATGAAATGATGGGTAGCATATGAAAAAAAGTCAGGGCCGGGCACAGTGGCTCACGCCTGTAATCCCAGCACTTTGGGAGGCCAAGGCAGGTGGATTACCTGAGGTCAGGAGTTTGAGACCAGCCTAGCCAACATGGTGAAACCCCATCTCTACTAAAAATACAAGAAAATGAGCCAGGCATAGTGTTGGGTGCCTGTAATCCCAGCTACTAGGGAGGCTGAGGCAGAGCTGCTTGAACCCAGGAGGCAGAGCTGTAGTGAACTGTGATCGTGCTACTGCACTCCAGCCTGGGCGACATAGCAAGACTCCAACTCAAAAAAAATAAAAAGTCAGATTTTAACTCACCATATGAACCTTTTAACAGATACACAAGGCCGAGTGTGGTGGCTCATGCCTGTAATCCCAGCAGTCTGGGAGGCCGAGACAGGCAGATCACTAGGTCAGGAGTCCGAGACCAGCCTGGCCAATATGGTAAAACCCTGTCTCTACTAAAAATACAAAAATTAGCCAGGCACGGTGGCTCACACCAGTAATCCCAGCACTTTGGGAGACCGAGGCAGGCAGATCACCTGAGGTCAGGAGTTCGAGACCAGCCTGACTAACCTGGTTAAATCCTGTCTCTACCAAAAATACAAAAATTAGCTGGGCGTAGTGGCGGGCACCTGTAATCCCAGCTACTTGGGAGGCTGAGGCAGGAGAAATGCTCAAACCTGGGAAGCAGAGGTTGCAGGGAGCCGTGATTGTGCTATTACACTCCAGCCTGGGTGACAGAGGGAGACTCCATCTCAAAAAACAAGACAAAACAAACAAACAAAAAAAATGGGCATGGTGGCACGTGCCTATAGTCCCAGCTACTCAGGAGGCTGAGGCAGAAGAATCACTTGAACCTGGGAGACAGAGGCTCCAATGAGCCGGGATTGCATCACTGCACTCTAGCCTGGGCAACAGAGTGAGACTCCATCTCAAAAAAAAGAAAAAACACCAGCTACGCAATATGGAAAGGGCTGCCTTGTGATCCACTAAGCAATATATTACTGGGAATGTTAAGAACATGAATGCTGGGGGAAAGTAATCCCTGTACTGGGTGAGTAATTAGATTACATAATCTCTCAAGTCCCTCCTAACTAAATTTGTATACTACTGTGTTAAAATACTTTGAATGCACAGACTAAATGAGAATGAAAACATCTAAAATAGAAATTATCAATCAATAGTACTTACATATGTCCACATAGTAATACAGAAAGTGGCTCCACCAGCTAATATAGCATTACCGTATTTGTCATGAAAATCAGGTGTACGTTTCTGGTGGCTCTGCCTTGCCATTGTTTGCTGAATGCTTCGAACTTACGGAAAAAAAAAAATACAGAAGCATTACTATCAATTGTCAG
Source organism: Cebus imitator (assembly GCF_001604975.1). Taxonomy (NCBI): domain Eukaryota; kingdom Metazoa; phylum Chordata; class Mammalia; order Primates; family Cebidae; genus Cebus; species Cebus imitator. The sequence continues at coordinate 355,271 of NW_016108098.1, read as the reverse complement.
GAAAAGAACATATGTGATTGATGCTGCCAATCAGGAAATCCAAGGAAGTTAATTTTACAGTATTATGTAGTTCAATAAAATGTTAAAACGTATTTTAGCTATTAATCAAGGCGAACCAATGTACTTAGAAATGCACCAAAAATAAGACTCACAGATGGATAGATATATGATAAAACAAATATAGCAAAATGTTAACTGTAGAATCTATGTGGCGGGTACATGGGTATTCATACAATTCTTCCAACTTTTCAGTATGTCTGAGAGTTTTCATAATAGTGTCGGGGAAAAAAGCAAAGAATGAATGTTGTAACATTCTCTACGAGGTAGTATTTGCATAACCCCTGAAACTTCAGCTCCCATTGATGAATCTGAATACTTATGACTTAAATTTTCATTAAAGTTTACTCAATGGAGCCCAACAACTTACAACATGCAAGGGCAAAGAAACTCAAATGAACTTCAAATTAAAACACACTAAATGCTTATGATCATAAAATTACTATAGTAACAAAAAAACTTGCCAGCCGGGCGCAGTGGCTCATGCCTGTAATCCTAACACTTTGGGAAGCCGAGGTGGGTGGATCACCTGAGGTCAGGAGTTCCAGACCAGCCTGGCCATCATGGTGAAACCCCATCTTAAAAAAAAAAACTTGCCAAAAACTAGAGTAATCTTGATTTGTAAAAAATTAATAGGTGGGCACAGTGACTCACATCTGTAATCCCAATACTTTAGGAGGCCAACATAGGAGGATTGCTTGAGGCCAGGAGTTTCAGACTGGGAAACATAGTGAGACCCTGTTTCTAGAAAAAAATTGAAAATTAAAAATTAGCCAGGCATGGTGGTACATGCACACCTGTGGTCCCAGCTACTGAAGAGGCTGTGGCTGGACAATCACTTGAGTCCAGGAAATAGAGGATACAGTGAGATATGATCACACCACTGCACTCTAGCCTGGGTAACAGAGCAATTCTATCTCTAAAAATAAAAAATGAGACAAATTTAAAATTAATGAATATGGCACCATGCTAAAAGAAATGGAGTATATAAAAAAGTGTTAAGACACAAATCCTGTCCTCAAGTAACTTCCAGTCTAGAGAATATTACACATGTAGACACAAATCAATATCGTACAAGGAAGCAGAATTAGCTAAGCACTTTTTTTGTTGTTGCTGTTGTTTTTTCCCTAAGACTAGAGTAGAACAAGGAAGTTCAATCTTTAACTGACTGTGAGCAATCAATTGAGACAAACCACTACCTTCAGTCCAGTCTAGCTAAGCACTTTGAATGGCAGACAGGATTTGGTTATAGAAACGTGAGATAAGGAAAATCTGAAAAAGGCAAACATAGAAAAGTTCAGCATACTAGAAAACTAATTAAGTTTGGTTGAAGGACAAGATGCACAGGTAAGTAACAGGGGATAAAACTAGAAAGGACCATGGAAGACCACTTTTTTTTGGTAGGCAGGGGGAGGTGGTAAAAGTTTTTGAGCAGAATGATAAACTCTGCTGTTATTATTATACTAGTAGAAAGAGGAGAAAATTTTTTTAAATGGCCCCTGGAGGAACTAAAAAGGAGGGCTTGGACAACAGCAAAACTCTGTCTCAAAAAACAAAACAAAAAAAAGACTAGGGCCATAGTTTCGCTCTCCAAATTAAAGCTAAGGAAGTTGGATTCCAAAAAAAAAAAAAAAGAAAGAAAGAAAGAAAGAAACTGATTGCAAGGTTGCCCATTCACTAGCAATTAATAATATAATGACTTCTATGTGGTACAGTGAGTTACTTAGAAATAGTTATTTGACATTATTGGATTTTCTAACTGCCTTACATAGCTTTCCATTTTCATGTTTTTAGTCACACTGAGATAAGCAAATTTACAAACATTTCCTAATATATTCTGCTGCAGAAAAGATAAAAAGTGGGCATGTGAATTCCACACCGAAAGAAACAAAAAATCTTTCCTGAGGTACAAAATGGCTCTATTTGCTCAAAGAGCAAAGAAATTAAGACTACCAAAAAATTCTGCAACATAACTTCAACATACTCATGTCACTCTGGTGGATATCATTAGACCTCTCCTCTGTGACAGCTGTTTCATTACCACACATTCATGATCTCATATAATCCTCAACAACCCCATGAAGCAGGCATTATTTACAATTTAGGTATTATTTACAAATTACTTATTTTACAAAGAAGGAAACTGACATTGAGAGAGGCCAAATAAATTATATGCACAAAGTAAAAGAAATAATAAATGCTGCTTTTGGAATATAAAAATAGTCCAGCTAATATTTTGTGGTTATTTTCAAAGTTGCTTAACTGTTTAGAACACAACCTAATAATATTCTCCAATGATTATGTTAAGTGAAAATCAAAAGAAGGCTAAACAAACTAAATAGTAATTCAGGGGCATCTTCATTGTATAACAACTGCCCACATTACCCAAGGTCACCTTCAGTGCAAATCAAGTATTAAAATTAATTTGTTCTCCTCAATCTATTGCATTCTCACTACATAATGCTGGTCTCAAAATTCCCTGTACTTGCCAAACTTTTTGATAAGAAAAAATGACCAGGATTGCTTTCGAGACAGCTAATATTATTTATTTATTTATTTAAGACGGGTCACTGCAACCTCCGCCGCCCGGGTTCAAGCGAGTCTCTTGCTTCAGCCTCCCAGGTAGCTGGGATTACAGGCGCCTGCCACCACGCCCGACTAATTTTTGTATTTTTAGTAGAGATGTGGTTTCACCATGTTGGCCAGGCTGGTCTAGAACTGCTGACCTCAGGTGATCCGCCCGCCTCGGCCTCCCAAAGTGCTGGGATTGTAGGCGTGAGCCATCGCGCCCGGTCAGCTAACACTGTTAACCCTCAAATAACTTAAAAGCTGCATCGATACCATGTGGGTTGTTTCCTTGCAATTAAACCAGATGAAGAGCTAGATTTACCTACCGTTGCCGTCTATTACAATAATAGGAATTCGAGAAGATATTCTTCTATACAAGGTTAGGAGTAAACATATCCCCAAAGCTAAAATGTAGGACATCACTTAAGGAACGAGAGGTGTCTACCATGAGTGTCCTACCCTGAAATCAAAGGTTACTGAAGAATTAAAAAGCAGTGCTAGACTACCACTCTGATAACAGAAAGGGAGCTGAAAACCGAAAGAGAAACACTGGGTGATAAAGTCAGTAAGGACATCATCCCAATGACTTGGGACGAGATGGAAAACAGACAGCATTCAGATTAGAAGGCCGAGATGTTGGTACAGGGAAAGGACAAGAGAGGCCGCGAAGACAAATTGATATAAGGTTGTTGGAAACGATTTAGCGTAATTTTTGCTCACCTTGCAGACGACTTAGTGCGTTTTTGACCAAGGGAAACATCGTGAAGGTGAAGATCGAACTGCAGCAACACAGCTGCTGCTTTGGTGCAAATTCGCTTCAGGTACCCTTGAAGAGCGCTGAAAAACAAAATGGCTTTCAGCCGGGATCCGTAATGAGATTTGATGAAATTTCGCGAGATTTGTAAAACCTATAGTAATCGCAATCCCATTTACCGCGAGGAAAAATAAAGGCCTTTTGGGAAATGTAGTTTCTGGCTCTTTAAAATGACGTATAGTGGTATTTAATGACGCATGAAAGAACTCCTTGAAGCCAGGTTTAGAGCTCTATAGAGGGCAGCCGAGACACTGATCTTTGGCCGAATTGCCTAAGGCACTAGCTTCAAAACGGTGTTAAAGTTCCAAAAGCTTTGATTTGGTATCCCCACACTAGCTCTTTCTTCTTTCTGTTCCCCAAAACCTCCTTATTTTATTTTTTTTGGTCTGCTATTACTGCTATACTAATTGGCTTAGCTTTTAATTGTCAAATAACTTCAAGTTTAGAGAAAAGTTGCAAGAATAGCAAAATCTTCCATAATATGTAAATAAATATGTGATAAAAGAAATTTAGAAAGCTGTTGATTGTAGAATCTTGGTGGTAGGTGTTTACAGAAGGATTCTTTGAATTTTTCTGTATGTTTGGATATTTTCCTAATAAAATATTGGGGGAAGAACTCTTGTATATCTATTACCTAGATACAGTAATTGGTAATATTTTGCCACTTGTGTTCTCTTTCTCCATATATATATTTGGGCGGGTTTTCTGAACCATTTGAGAATAACTTGAATATATCATGTGCCTTTACCTGCTAATACTTCAGGATTCATTTTCAAAAAGGAGGAAATTAACTGACATGACCACATTACAGTTATCAAATTCAGAAAACTTAATCTTGATATAATGCAGCTCATATTCCAATTTCACCAATTATTCCAAGATCTCTATCCAAAATTTGGTTCAGGTCTCTGCATTGAATTACTTGTCATGTGTCTGTAGTCTTATTTATTCAAGACAGGATCTCCCTCTGTCACCCAGGCTAGAGTCCCGTCGTGCAATCATAGCTCACTGAAACCTTGACTCCCAGGCTCAAGCAATCCACCCACTTCAGCATGCTGAGTATTTAGGACCACAGGTGCGCACCACCACACCCAGCTAATTTTTTTTAAAAGATGGAGTCTCACTATGTTCCCCAGGCTGGAAGTCTCCTTTAAAACTTAATTGTTCCAGGGCCGGACGCGGTGGCTCACGCCTGTAATCCCAGCACTTTGGGAGGCTGAGGCGAGTGGATCACGAGGTCAAGAGATCGAGACCACCCTGGTCAACATGGTGAAACCCCGTCTCTACTAAAAATACAAAAATTAGCTGGGCATGGTGGTG
>NW_016108098.1:346809-348912 GCF_001604975.1 Cebus imitator | reverse complement strand
AAGTTGGGCTCCTTTTATTCTGTTTGTATTAAATTTTAGTTTTTCTCCCATTCTTACAGATTTTATTTAAAAGAAAAGAAAAGAAAAAGCTTGTGCCAGCCTGTGCAATATGGCAATACCTCATTTAAAAAAAAAAAAAAAATTAAAATTAGCCAAGCATGGTGGTGCACACCTGTAGTCCCAGCTACTCGGGAGGCTGAGGTGGGAGGGTTGCTTAAGCCCTGGAGATTGAGACTGCAGTGAGCCAAGAACGTGCCATGCACTACAGCCTGAGCAACAGAATGAGACTCTGTCTCAAAAAAAACAACAACAACAACAACAAACAACTTGTTGATATACATAAAATTTACATTTGTAAAGTATATACATTTCCCGGCCGGGTGTGATAGCCCACGCCTGTAATTCCAGCATTTTGGAAGGCTGAGGTGGGCGGATCACTTGAGGCCGGGAGTTCAAGACCAGCCTGGTCAACATGGCAAAACCCTGTCTCTACTAATATACAAAATAATTAGCCAGGCATGGTGGCACGCACTTGTAATGCCAGCTACTCTGGAGACTGAAGCATAAGACTTGCTTCAACTCGAGAGGCAGAGGTTGCAATGAGCCAAAATCACACCACTGCACTCCAGCCTGAGACCTATCTATCTCGAAACAAAAACAAAAATAAATAAAATAGGCCAGGTGCAGTGGCTCACACCTGTTATCTCTGCACTTAGGGAGGCCCAAGGCGGCCAGATCACCTGAGGTCGGGAGTTTGAGACCAGCCTGACCAACATGGCGAAAACCCGTCTCTACTAAAAATACAAAAAATTAGCCAGATGCGGTGGCACATGCCTGTAATCCCAACTACTCGGAAGGCTGAGGGAGGACAATCTCTTGAACCCGGGAGGTGGAGGTTGCATTGAGCTGAGATCACACCATTGCACTCCAGCCTGGGCAACAAGAGCAAAACTTCGTCTCAAAACAAACAAACAAATAAATAAAATATATACAGTTTGGTGGCATTAGTGATATTCACATTGTTGTGCAACTATCACCATTATCCATCTCTAGGACTTTTTCATCTTGTAAAACTAAATGATTTGATTGTACATGTTGACTATTTAAAATATTAACATTATTCCAAAAGTCAAAACTAAACAGACTGGTGTACCTAAGTCATTCCCTCCCTTAACTGTTGCATTCCATTTCCACCAATTCCTGTAGGTAAAGAATTTCATTAATTTCTGGTTTATCTTTCGTGTATTTCCTTTTGCAAAAATAGGCAAATACCTGTATGTTTTCTTATTTCTCTTTCTATTTCACACAAATGTAGCATAAAATCCATTATCATTTTACATAAGTCTTCCTCATTCCTTTTTTACAGCTGCAAAATCTGTGGTGTATATGTGCTATAGTATATTCAATCAATCTCCTATGTTTGAACATTTAGGTACTTTCAAGAATATTCCAATTTCAATAATGATGAAATGCATAACTTTGTGCACATATATTTTTACATTGTTGGAAGTATCTCTCCAAGGTAGGTTACTAGATGTGGGATTGCTGTATTAAAGGATAAATACATGTGTAGTTTAGTTAGATATTGCCAAATTACCCTCCATAGATGTTGTAACATTTTGCCTTCCTGCCAGCAATGTATTAATATAAAGGGTGCCTGTCTCCCCAAAGCCTTGCTAATAGCACGTAGTGTCAAACTTTTGGATTTTTGCCAATCTGATAGGTAAGATATCTCTTTTAAACTTTTAATTTTTATTTTTAAAACATACACATAGTAAAATTCACTCTTCTTGGTGTACAGTTCTACGCATTTTGACAAATGCATAAAATTGTGTCACTACCACCACAATTAAAGACAAAATAGCTCCAACATCATAAAAATACCCTTATTTGACCTCTTTATTTTTATTTATTTATTTATTTTTTTTTTGAGATGGAGTTTCGCTCTTGTTACCCAGGCTGGAGTGCAATGGCGCGATCTCGGCTCACCGTAACCTCCGCCTCCTGGGTTCAGGCAATTCTCCTGCCTCAGCCTCCTGAGAAGCTGGGATTACAGGCACGTGCCACCATGCCCAGCTGATTTTTTGTATTTTTAGTAGAGAC
>NW_016108098.1:343174-346778 GCF_001604975.1 Cebus imitator | reverse complement strand
GGTTTCACCATGTCGACCAGGATGGTCTCAATCTCTTGACCTCATGATCCACCCGCCTCGGCCTCCCAAAGTGCTGGGATTACAGGCTTGAGCCACCGCGCCCGGCCTGACCTCTTTATAATCAACCCCTTTTCCTACCTGTAACCCCTGGCAGACACTAATCTGTTCTCTGTACCAATGAGTTTGCCTTTTCCAGAATGTCATATATCATATAAATTGAATCACACAGCATGTCTCAGTGTACTTTTATTGTGCATTTTCTTTCTTTCTCTCTCTCTTTCTCCGGACGGAGTTTTGCTCTTGTTGCCCAGGTTAGAGTGCAATGACACAATTTCACCTCACTGCAACTTCTGCCCCCAGGGTTCAAGCGATTCTCCTGCCTCAGCCTCCCAAGTAGCTGGGATTACAGGCCTGAGCCACCACGCCCAGCTAATGTTTATATTTTTTGTAGAGACGGGGTTTGGCCATGTTGGTCAGGCTGGTCTCGAACTCCTGACCTCAGGTGATCCACCCACCCACCCACCTTAACCTCTCCAAGTACTGGGATTACAGGCATGAGCCACCGCACCCCACCTGCATTTTCTTAATATGTTTCCATAAATGATTTAAATATTTTCATATCTCTATTTTACATCTCTTCACTTCAGAGCCGGCTATTTTTCTTTCCATCCCATCTCCTTGTCTCTCCAACATACTGAAATTATTTTCCGGTGTTTTTTCTTTTTTTTTCCAGTAGGGCCTCAAATAATAGTCATAAAATATTTTCCACACCATCAAAATAAATCCAAATTGTAGGCAAATTGATTTTATCTTGTTGTTTTTCTTCTTGAGAAATTATTCTCTAGTTCAAAATTATCCCAGTTTAACAACCCACTAAGGTAAAACAGAATGGTCCAAATAAATGGAAGCTTCTTCATCTATGTAGGATTTCCACTATTTTTAGATGAGAGAATTGGATATTTAATGAAAACTCAGTATCACAAAAACTTTAAAAAGAGGGAAAGTGCTGCTTTACAACCTTACTTTTGCACCCATCCTCCAAACAAAATAATAAATAAAAAGAAGGCATTTGCTGTCTATCACCAGCAATTCAAGTCCTTGTTGGTGCTTTAAATAGTAAGTCAAGGAGTTTAACTGGAAGAAAAAAAAAAAAGCCGGCAGGGCGCGGTGGCTCACGCCTGTAATCCCAACACTTTGGGAGGCCGAGGTGGGCGGATCACCCTAGGTCAGGAGTTCGAGACCAGCCTGCCCACCATGGCGAAATCCCGTCTCTACTAAAAATTCAAAAAATTAGCCTGCGTGGTGGCTGGCGCCTGTAATCCCAACTCCTCAGAAGGCTAAGGCAGGAGAATCGCTTGAAACCGGGAGGTGGAGGTTGCAGTGAGCCGAGATCGCGTTAATGCATTCCAGCCTGGGCGACAAGAGCGAATTTCCGTCTAAAAAAAAAAAAAAAAAAAGCCAGAAACAATTTCTAAAAATGATATTTAATGTTCTTTTTTCAGCGCTCCTGGCAGTTTCTAGGACACAATAGGTATTCAACAAGCTCTTGTTCATGTTTACCTTTAAAAATCTCCCTCCGTTATATTAAGTATATTTTTCCTTTCCTACTTTTATTTTTTCATTTTGAAGTACTTTGGAGGCAAGATGATGGACTAGATAGCTCTTAACCCTCACAAGGCTAGGTCCCATTTTTCTAGAATATTACATGAAAGAGGCGAATTTCAAGGACTTCTAAATGAGTCTTTGCGTGAAAGATTCCGCTCTAGCAACTTTAAGCCATTTTGGATTCTGAAAACACCGCAACACTTCACAACTGCGCATGCGTGTTTTGAAAGCGGCCGAGCGCTTGATGCTTACGTATCGAGAAAGGGGCGGGTCATTATCTTTAGCGGACCACTGAAAAACCTCCAGATTATCCTTTTTCTATTGGCTGACGGGGGCCAATTAGAAATGAACCTTCTTTTAGCGGGCGTGTAGCGCTAGCGCGCTGTGACGTAATGTGTGTGGGCCGCCCGGCAGGGCTGACCTAAACCAATGAGGAAAGGCAAGGGGCCGATTTGCCTGTTCTCACGCCCCACCCTCAGACCCAGCCAGAGCAAAGTTTCGCTTATACAAGGGAGAGAAGCGAACATGGCAGCGCGTTGGTCGTTTTGGTGTGTTTCTGCGACAATGGCAGTGGCGCTGTTCATAGTTTCCGACGTTCCCTCGGCCTCTGCCCAAAGAAAGAAGGAGGTGAGGACGCGGTTTTCAGCAACACGGGCTTTTCCGAATGACTGGGGCTTGAGACAGTCTGTTCGCCTCTTCCCACCCCCTTTCCCTGCCGCTTCTTTGCCTTTGGTGGCTTCAGTTCCGCGGTTTTCGGAGTTGCAATTCGTGAGAGAAGGAACTGTAACTCTTCATCTTCCGGCGATGTAGAGTCTGAGAGTGGGGTAGGGTAGGTGACAGCTCGGCTTCTATAGGCTTGTGAACATGCATAGCTATGAGTTTTGATACTTTGGAGTGTGGGCCCCATCAGGTGTTGGGGATGGGGAGGGAGTTCGACTTTAGCTCCCGGGAGTAGACTGAGAGTCTTTCTACTGTTGGCAGATGTAACTCCCTGAATGGTGTACAAGAGTTCTCTATTTTGTAGCATTTTCATTTCAGGAGTGAGACCAAAGAGTGAAATTATGCCAAGAATACAATTGTTTCAAAGCAATTTACCAAATTGGAAGTTCCTAACCATTTTTAATCATTCCATAAATATAAACATGCTAGGCAATGTCTAGGTGCTTGGTATACATAAATGAACAAAACTAAGATCTTATGGAATTTATAGGCTTTGGGAAATGGAGGAGATACAATATTCTCTTCTCACCATTAAGCAATCCAAATAGAGGAAATTTAACATTGTGTTTTCAAACCTTTGTGATTTGGAGTCATATATTCCTAGAACTTTAAGACTACTAGCAATTATTTATACCCTCTTATTTTATAGATAAGAAAAATAGTCTTAAATTTAGAAAATTTAACAAGGACTTAAACCCCACGTCAGTCATTCTAATGCTATTTCCTGTACATTCTGTGCATTCTCTAATACAGAAAAACTGTACGCATACTTTACAAATACCTGTTAAGCACTTCAGACACTTGTCTACTTGAGCTGAATTAAGGAAGAAATAAGTTATCTTCTCTATGTTCCTAAGTATTTGAACTATTCCATAAGAAGAAAAACTAAGCTAGGAAATTAAACATAACTGTGAGTTACTTATTAGATTGGCAAATAGTACAATAAAAATATATAGTTGTCAAAAGTACCATGAAGTGAGCAGGCTCAGACACTGAAACTAGAAATTGATGTCCTTCTTTGGGAGGATTCTAAGCTGTTGGTATGTGGAAAGCAAGATGCAGAGCAATGCATAATTTTATGTCTTAGAAGCCTTTTATGTTAAAAACAACAGGATCCCTTATATATAAGTATATGTGTATGTAAGGATACATGACAATCCCTTAACAGTGGCTATCTCTGGGCAGTTGGGATTCTTGATGAGGGGAACATTTTCACTTTCTACCTTATATTCTGGTATTGCTGGTAATACCTGAATTTCTACAATGACTGCTTTTTTTT
>NW_016108098.1:340231-342059 GCF_001604975.1 Cebus imitator | reverse complement strand
GTTTCTGTAAAGTGACATCTTTCAGATACTTCGTGGCTTTTCGTATGTGCATACCCTTGATGGCCTGGGCAGTTTCACGTGTGTTCTTAAAGTGAACACGAAGATTGGAACCTCTTGATTTGCATGACTTTGTGGGGTTCTCCGGATCAAGTGAATAGCGAACCATTTTCACAGATTACCTCAGGTCGCTTAGGGAAAGAGGAAGAAAGCAAAACTTAGCATTTCTACTAGTGAAATTATATTTATTCATTGACTCTCTCACTGAACTGGAAGCAGAAGGGCCTAGCCAAAAATAGATTAATTTTTTTTTTAAAGAAATCAGCACTGAGTTGTATACTTTAAAATAGTCAATATGGTGAATTTTATGTTATGTGAATTTTATATTAAGGCAATAAATTACATGCCTTCCTTGATCTTTCTGTACTCTCTTGGAAGTGCGTTCACCCTTTTCATGCATGTACAGGACTTAAGTGAGAATATCTTCCTTCTCTCTTACCCCACCCTTTCATTCACCTGAAGATTCCTACTCTTCAAATCTTACCTCAAACTGTATCTTCTTTCTCCCTCGGCTAAGTTTTCTTGGGGCCTCCATGTGAATTGAAATGAATTCAGCACATCAGATTGTCATTGTAGGTATGTATGTATTTATTTTGAGACAGGGCCTCTTGCACAGGCTGCATGCTGTACAGTGGCACTATAATGACTCACTGCAGCCTCGACTTCCTGGGGTCATGTGATCCTCCCACCTTGGCCTCCCAAAATGCTAAGATTACAGGAGTGAGCCTGTGTGCCTGACATGTGTTGTCATTGTTTATAGGCCAGTCTTTGCCATAACACTGTAAGCATCTTGAATGCAGAAACTTCTTAATTTTTCTTTCCGTCACAGCCAGCATTGTCTGTCAAAATGTCCTCAACAAACACTGAATTAACTATATACTTACATAAAATCAGGAATCTGTTCTTTCTTTTAAAAAAAAAAAAATATATATATATATATAAATTTTTTTTTGAAACAGGGTCTCACTCTGTTGCCAAGGCTGGAGTGTAATGACACAATCATGGCTCAGTACAGCCTTATGACCTTCCCGGGCTCAGGTGATCCTCCTACCTAAGCCTCCCCAACTGGGACTACAGGCATGTGTCACCATACCTAATTAATTTTTGCATTTTTTATAGAGATGGGGTTTCGCCATGTTGTTCAGGCTGGCCTTGAACTTCTGGGTTCAAGTGATCTACCCACCTCAGCCTCCCAAAGTGCTGGGATTACAGGCATGAGCCACTGTGTTCAGCCAGGAATCTGTTCGTTCAGTTGTAGGTTTTCTTAGATTTCACAATGTAAAATTGGATTTTTCTTATCAGTAAGCATGGAATTTATATAGGTTGCTAATAAGTTTTTTACTCCTCTCTCTGAGAATGGTTTAGGCTGTTTTTAAAAAGATTACTGTGATACTCCTTAGACACAGTTTCAAAATAGGGTGTTCTGTTGCAGAACATTTTTTTGTCAGTTTTTGAAAACATTATTTTAAAAAATTCCACATCTACTGTAGTAAATTTGACTTTATATAATAGGGTAATGTCTGATCTTAACATCTATCTTTTTTCGCTGGGTGCAGTGGCTCATGCCTGTAATCCCAGCATTTTGGGAGGCCGATGCAGGTGGATCACTTGAGGTCAAGAGTTCAAGACCAGGCTTGTCAAGATGGTGAAACCCCGTCTCTACTAAAAATACAAAAAAATGAGTTGGTCATGCCTGTGGTCCCAACTACTCAGGAGGCTGACGCATGAGAATTGCTTGAATGATAGAGCAAGACTCTGTCTCAAAAAAAAA
>NW_016108098.1:336745-338895 GCF_001604975.1 Cebus imitator | reverse complement strand
CACACACACACACACACACACACACACACACACACACACACACACACACACACACACACACACAGTGTTATATTACATATGTAATATACATACATATGTATACATTTTTTACATGTATATGTAAAAGAAAGATGAGGAAACTGACAGTAAGCAAGAGGGAGGTGTTGAGGGCTTGCTCAGAGAAGCACAGCTCTAAGAAACTGAGCTGGGATCCCACACTGGTTTGTTTAGTTCCGAAGCTCATGTTTTCTGCTAGGCAACAAAGGCTTGTATTTGCAGTGACTGGTTTTTATTTATTTATTTATTTATTTATTTATTGAGACGGAGTCTCACTGTGTTGCCCAGGCTGGAGTGCAGTGGCATGATCTCGGCTCACTGCAAACTCTGCCTCCTGGGTTCAAGCGATTCTCCTGCCTCGGCCTCCTGAGTAGCTGGGATTACAGGCAAGCACCACCATGCCTGGCTAATTTTTATATTTTTAGTAGAGATGGGGTTTCACCATGTTTGTCAGGCTGGTCTCAAACTCCTGACCTTGTGATCTGCCCACCTCGGCTTCTCAAAGTGCTGGGATTACAGGCGTGAGCCACCGCACGCCTGTAATAAAACCAGTGGTGACTGGTTTTATTTTTATGGTAAATCCTTTCCCTCTATTGTGGAAGGGAAGTTGTTCTTCCACGTATTTGGTGTTATCTTAGAGAGGCAGCATGATAAAAATGAAAGATTGTGGTCTTTGATAAAATTATTCATATCCCTTTACTTCTGGAAATCTAATAATAGAGAAATAATATGAAATATGGAAAGTGATCAATATACAATGCATACTGAACCATAATAGAAAATGGTCATCATAATGCTAGGATGGCAGATAGGTCTCCCTCCTCAGTTTTCCAAAAAAGTCTTTTAAAGAGGATATGCTTTAATCCACCCCCAATTATCTTTAACAAGTTATTCTGAGTATCATTTTCCTCATCACAATGGAAAAAACACTGATTTGTTTGGCTGTCGTGATAATTAAATGAGATGAGGGCTGTAAAGTGCCTAACGCAGTACCTGGCATATAGAAGATGTTAGGTAAATGTTAAAAAAAAAACTGCTTTTAGAACTGACATGTGAAAGCGTCACATGTGCAAAAAACCCTGCAGTTCTCTAGAAAATATCTGATTACAGAGAAATAGGCTTAGTAGCAGTTTCAAAACAAATAAATGGAGACACCACCAAAAAATTAAAAACTAAGGAAAGGAGACAATGATAGGTTTTGGCCCTATCCAGTAAGTCAGTGGACTGATAATGGAGCAGATGGCATTTAAGGATTAAAAATGCTTACTTCTCTGTTGACTGTCTTCTTCAGTAATTGTCTGCCAGTTATATTTCCAAAAATGTTCCAGATCTCTTAAGGAGGGAGTTGGAAGTGTATACCTTAACTAAGAATTCGTTTCATTTTACTAACAGCTGAAGACTGGTAGATGATTAGAAAAGCTGAAAGTATGAAGAATTTTTATGAATAAACCCTAATGGTTAGAACAAAGACACAGATAAGTTTTGGGAATACTATTCAGCCATAAAAAAGAATGAGCTCCTGTCATTTGCAACATGAATGGAACTGGAGGTTGTTAGGCTAAGTGAAGTAAGCCAAGCACAGAAAGACAAACATTACTTGTTCTCACTTATTTGTGGGAGCTAAAAATCGAAACACTTGAACTCATGGAGATAGAAGGTAGAATGATGACTACCAGAAGCTGGGGGTGGTGAGGGGAGGTGGGGATTCTTTATGAGTACAAAAAAAATAGAATGAATAAGACCTACTATTTGATAGCACAACAGAATGACTATAGTCAATAATAATCGTAGATTTAAAAAAATAAAGAGTATAAATTGGATCGTTTGTAATATAAAGGATAAATCCTTGAGGAGATGGATATGTCACTTTACATGATATGATGAGTACACATTTTGTGCTTGTATCAAAACATCTCATGTGCTTCATGAATATATACACCTACTATGTACCCACAAAAATTTAAATTTAAAAAGGAATGTGCCGGGCGCGGTGGCTCAAGCCTGTAATCCCAGCACTGTGGGAGGCCGAGGCGGGTGGATCACGAGGTCAAGAGATCGAGACCATCCTGGTCAACATGGTGAAACCCCGTCTC
>NW_016108098.1:332761-335401 GCF_001604975.1 Cebus imitator | reverse complement strand
TGGGATTACAGGCTTGAGCCACCGCGCCCGGCCGAGGTGATTTTTTTTTAGACATATTAAAATGTTTCAAGAGAAGAGAAAGACTTTAAACATACTTTACTTTGTTGGTAATTATTTCAGTTGGGAGTATTATTGCTATTTTTGTTTTATTTGAATGGTAGAAAATAGACTAATGTATGCCAAGGAGAAGGAGAAAAATAAATTGATTGTGAATATCTTATAAATCTAATGTGTTTTTTCATAGTAATCCTGTAATTTGATTTATAAAAAATATATCCAATACAAGGCTGGGCGCAGTGGCTAACGCCTGTAATCCCAGCACTTTGGGAGGCTGAGGTGGGTGGATCACGAGGTTAGGAGTTCAAGACCAGCCTGGCCAAGATGGTCAAACCCCATCTCTACTAAAAATACAAAGTTATCCAGGCTTGGTGGCAGGTGCCTGTAACTCCAGCTACTCGGAAGGCTGAGGCAGAGCATTGCTTCAACCTGGGAGGCGGATGTTGCAGTCAGCCAAGATTATGCCATTGCACTCAAGCTTGGGCAACAGAGCAAGACTCCATCTCAGAAAAAAAAAAAATTTATCTTTATAGATACACATATATATATCTATTTATCACTAAATCTTTCTTATATATCCAATACAAATTAAAAGCTTTGGATCGGTATGTTTTCTTGAATGTTTAAAAACCATTAGTCGAGGCCAGGCACAGTGGCTCACGCCTGTAATCATAGCACTTTGGGAGGCCGAGTTGGGTGGAACACCTGAGGTCAAGAGTTCAAGACCAGCTTGGCCAACATGGTGAAATCCTGTCTCTACTAAAAACACAAAAGTAAGCCAGGTGTGGCGGTGTGCGCCTGCAGTCCCAGCTACCCAGGAGGCTGAGGCACGAGAATCGCTTGAACCCAGGAGGTGGAGGTTGCAGTAAGGCATGATCGTGCCACTGCACTCCAGCCTGGGTGACAGGGCTAGACTCCATCTCCAAAAACTATTAGGGGAAAAAGTATTTTCATTAAGAGTTGTTTACAAATTAATTGCTTTTTTGGAGTTGCTGAGTAGTTCACTTAATAAACCTCTTATCGCCAGGCGCGGTGGCTCAAGCCTGTAATCCCAGCACTCTGGGAGGCCGAGGCGGGTGGATCACGAGGTCAAGAGATCGAGACCATCCTGGTCAACATAGTAAAACCCCGTCTCTACTAAAAATACAAAAAATTAGCTGGGCATGGTGGTGCGTGCCTGTAATCCCAGCTACTCAGGAGGCTGAGGCAGGAGAATTGCCTGAACCCAGGAGGCGGAGGTTGCGGTGAGCCGAGATCACGCCATTGCACGCCACCCTGGGTAACAAGAGCAAAGCTCCGTCTCAAAAAAAAAAAAAAAAAAAAAACCTCTTATCTTTACCTGTTATAGTGTTTGGAAGATGTGTTTCTTCCTAATAATTTTCAAGTATTCGTAGAATGACCTGAAAGACACAGATGAAATTTTTAACTTTTCCATTTGAAGGCTGTGACTTTGGAAGATAAAGGGAGTATCTAGAAAATGAATAGTGGGATTTAGTGTAGTGGCAATAGAGGGACAAAATTTTTATTTCTGAACCATGCCTTTCCATACCCAAATAATGGGCTCTTGACAAAGAATGAGAGGCACCGCTAGGAAAATGCTTTTTTTTTCGAGACAGAATTTTGCTCTGTCGCCCAGGCTAGAGTGCAGTGTTGCTGTCTCGGCTCACTCCAATCTCCACCTCCAGTGTTCAAGTGATTCTCTTGCCTCAGCCTCCCGAGTGGCTGGGATTACAGACACCAGCATGCCCAGCTAATTTTTGTATTTTTGTAGAGATGGGGTTTTACCATGTTGGCCAGGCTGGTCTTGAACTCCTGACCTCAGGTGATCCACCTGCCTTGGCCTTCCAAAGTGCTGGGATTACAGGCATGAGCCATCATGCCCGGCAGAAAAAGCTGCTTTAGGAATAGAGATTTACCATGGTCAAGAAACCTTTCAATTCAAATTTGAAGAAATTCCTGGCCACACACAGTGGCTCATGCCTGTAATCCCAACACTTTGGGAAGGCCAAAGTGGGAGAATTGCTTGAGCCCAGGAATTTAAGACCAGCCTGGGCTACATAGCAAGACCCTGTCTGCAAAAAAAATTAAAGAAAATAACCAAGCATGGTAGCATGTACCTGTGGTCCTAGCTACTCAGGAGGCGGAGGCAGGAGGATCATTTGAGCCCAGGAGTTCGAGGCTGCAGTGAGGTAAGAGTCATACCACTGCATTCCAGACTGTGTGAAAGAATGAGACTCTGTCTCTACATTGAAACGAGAGAGAGGAAACAAGAAATTCCTTTATAAATCTATTAACTAGAGAAGACAAAATAGAAGGCCAGTGAAGGAAGTGTCTAAGAAGTATTAGGACATTATATTTAAGTAGACTATCACATTCTTCAACTGTTCCAGGAGGATCAGGGGATGATTTATTATTAGAAATGATATGTTTTGGCCAGGTGCAGTGGCTCACGCCTGTAATCCCTGCACTTTGGGAGGCCCAAGGCAGGTGGATCACCTGAGGTCAGGAGTTCGAGACCAGCCTGGCCAAAATGATGAAACCCTGTCTCTACTAAAAATACAAAAAATTAGCTGGGCATGGTGG
>NW_016108098.1:329511-332201 GCF_001604975.1 Cebus imitator | reverse complement strand
AAAAAAAAAAAAAAAAGAAATTTATGTAACATATAGTCCTATCCCATAAGAATCAGATTGTAGAACTGTCATTCTCAAACTTCAGTGTATATAATGTGTACATGTTAAAATTCAATATTCTTGAAACCTACCCTAGACCTACTGAATCAAATGTATTGGGGGGGATAAAAACTAGAAATATGCGTTTTTTTAAAAGATGGAGTCTAACTATATTGCTCAGGCTAGAGTGCAGTGGCTATCACCAGGTGCCATCGTAGTGCACTACAACCTCAAATTCCTGCGCTCAAATGATGCTTCTACCTCAGCCTCCTGAGTAGGCGGAATTACAGGCCCACACCACTGTGAGTGGCCAGAAGTCTGCATGGTTTTTTTTATTATTATTTTATAAAATAGAAACAGTCTCACTGTGTTGCCCAGGCTGCTCTTGAACTCCTGGGCTCAAGCGGCCTCCCAAAGTGCTAGGATTACAGGCGTGAGCCACCGTGCCCAAGCGGCCTCCCAAAGTGCTAGGATTACAGGCGTGAGCCACCTTGCCCAGCCAAATTCTGCATTTTTTTTTTTTTTAAAGAGAACTGGGTCTCACTATATTGCCCAGGCAAGCCTTGAACTCCTGGGCTTAAGCTATCCTCCCACCTCTGCTTCCCTGAGAGCTGGGATTACAGGCGTGAGCCACATCACCCAGCAAAAAGTCTGCATTTTTAACAAGCTCCTTTATACCAACCACACTTTGAGAAACACAGGTTTAAAAAGTTTATTATCTATTATGATAAAGGCTTGCTCTAGGAAGCTTTGGTTTACTTTCTTTGTCACTAAATCTTTCTTTTATGTTGTATTCTGATCAGTAATGATTTTTAAAGATTTTCGAATACATAAAAATAAGATTATAAAAATGTAAATTCTTTTCAGTTCAAAACAGTTGTTTTTGACCTAGGCATGGTGGTTTGAGCCTGTAATTCCAGCCACTCAAGAGGATAAGGTAGGAGGATCTATTGGGGCCGGGAGTTCGAGACCAGCCTGAGCAACGTAGCAAAACCCCATCTCTAAAAGAGTTTTTAAAAATTAGCTAGGCATGGTGGTGCATACATGTAGTCCCAGTTATTTGGGAGGCTGAGATGGGAGGACCACTTAACCCCAGGATTTTGAGGTTTCAGTGAGCTATGATCACACCACTGCACTCCAGTTTGGGTGACAAAGTGAGACCCTGTCTCCCTCTTTTTTTTAGGAACAATATTGTGGGAGTGGGGTGATTTTGGTCCCCAGGAGATATTTGGCAATGTCTGGAGATATTTTTGGTTGTTGCAGCTGGGAGAGGAGGGTGCTACTGGCATCCAGTGAGTAGAAGCCAGTGATGCTGCTCAACATCCTACAGTGCACAGACAGGATCACTCCTCACAACAATTATTTGGCCCAAGATGTCAGTAGTGTTGCTGTTGACAAACCCTGGTTTAGAATGATCATGGCCTGTTTGAATTTCTATCTCAGTATTTTACTAACTGTGGCATTTTGGGCAAGTTAATTAACCTCTCCAATCTTGTTTTCTCAACAGATAAGTGAATGTAAAAAGAGTATTTTTAAAAGTGTTTTTAAATTTTTTATTTTATTTTTTATTTTTACTTTTTGTATTTTAAAATTGTTTTAAAAATTGAACTAAATTATATACTCTATAAAGCAAGAAGTCACTGCCTGACACATGCTAGACATTCCAAATAGTAGCTGCTATTTTCTCCATAAAACCAATTCAAGAGAGGCTTGCTTTAGGATATCTTAAAATATTAGGTCATTGTGAATTAGGAGTATAATGTCTAATTATAATGTTCCAGGCTATGTTCATGTAATTTTATTGTTTAAGTTTTTTTGTTTTTTGAGACAGAGTCTCGCTCAGTCACCCAGGCTGGAGTGCTGTGGTGTGATCTCAGCTCACTGCAACCTCCGCCTCCCGGTTCAAGTGATTCTCGTGTCTCAGCCTCCCGAGTAGCTAGGACTACAGGCACGTGCCACCACACCCAACTAATTTTTGTACTGTTAGTAGAGACAGGGTTTCACCATGTTGGATACGTTGTTCTCAAACTCCTGACCTCAAGTTACCTGCCTGCCTTGATCTCCCAAAGTGCAGGAATTACAGGCATGAGCCACCGTGTCCAGCCTGTAAAAGTTTAAAACTAATTCATTTGTTATGATCTGTCTTCGGTTCATTAATGAATCTAGTGGGGGCAAGGTGGCTTACGCCTGTAATCCTAGCACTTTGGGAGGCCAAGGATCCTTTGAGCTCAGGAGTTCAAGACCAGCCTGGGCAACATGGTAAAACCCCATCCCTATAAAAATTAGTCGGGCATGGCAGTGCACACCTGTAGTCCCAGCTACTCGGGAAACTGATGTGGGAGAATCACGTGAGCCTGGGAGGTCGAGGCTGCAGTTAGCCAAGATCACACCACTGTACTCCAGCCTGGGCAACAGAGTGAGACCCTGTCACACACACACACACAAAAAGAAACAAACAAAAAAATGAACTCAGAATATAATCTAATTGCCTCTGCATTAAGCAGTCTTTTGAAGTGATTTTGTTTTATAAGAGCCTGAGAAAAAATAATGTAATTCCTTTGAACTAATTTCTTCTACTTGATAATTATTTGGAGAAGAATAGCCAGAAGTCTGGTCTCTCCAGTCTGTTAATAAACAGGAAGAGGAATAAT
>NW_016108098.1:326141-328231 GCF_001604975.1 Cebus imitator | reverse complement strand
GAGATGGGAGTCCTACTCTGTCGCCCAGGCTGTAGTGCAGCGGCGCCATCTTGACTTACTGCAATCTCTGCCTCCCGGGTTCAAGTGATTCTAGTGCCTCTGCTTCCCGAGTAGCTGGGACTACAGGCACGTGCTACCACGCCTGGCTAACATTTGTGTTTTTAGTAGAAACAGAGTTTTGCCAAGTTATCCAGGCTGGTCTTGAACTCCTGACCTCAAGTAATCCACCTGCTTCAGCCTCCCAAAGTGCTGGGATTACAGGTGAGAGCCACCACGCCTGGCCTGTTAAACCAATCTTTCAAGAGTGTATATATTTTTCTGTGGGTTTAGAGTGTGTTTGGTTTCTCATGTGTGGCATATTCATTTTGTAGCTCTTACCAGAATTTTTTTGCATCTGCAACAAAACTAATTTTTATGTAGTCTTTTTTCCATCATTCTTAGAGATATACTTGGGACATAAAATTGTGTTCAGTATTAGATGAATTTGGATATGCTTAAAGGCAAATCAGGCTGGGTGTGGTGGCTCACGCCTGTAATCACAGCACTTTGGGAGGCCGAGGCAAGCGGATCATTTGAGGCCAGGAGTTTGTGACCAGCCTGGCCAACGTGGTGAAACCCCGTGTCTACTAAAAATACAAAAATTAGCCAGGATTGGTGATGTCTTCTTGTAATCCCAGCTACTTTGGAGGCTGAGACACGAGAATCACTTGAAACTGGGAGGCGGAGGTTGCAGTGAGCCCAGATGGTGCCACTGCACTTCACACTTCAACCTGGGTGACAGAGCGAGACTCTGTCTCAAAAAAAAAAAAAAGAAACACAAAAGCAAATTATCCATTTTTAGAATCCATGTTACTTTCTAAAGTGAAAAAGTTCTGTTCCTATGTGTTTATGTGTGCAATTATCATTTATTTCTTACATGTTAATGTAAGCAAGTCAGTCAATTCCCAGTTAGATTTCATTAATTAGAAATTTAGTACACACTTACTGAGCGCCTGCCATATGGTAAAGAATTGTGGGTCTCTGCTCTCTTGTAGCTAATAGTCTAGAAAGGGAATCAAATGTCAAAGTGT
This sequence comes from Cebus imitator, assembly GCF_001604975.1. Taxonomy (NCBI): domain Eukaryota; kingdom Metazoa; phylum Chordata; class Mammalia; order Primates; family Cebidae; genus Cebus; species Cebus imitator. Next base: position 327,161 of record NW_016108098.1, on the reverse strand, counting down.
CTTAAAATGGTAAGTGCCAGAATATAGGTAATGGGAAATGTAACTGGTCAAATGCTTCCGAATGATGAGCCACTCCATGATTTCCTAGCTTTTTGTAGACATAACCCTATAAAGATGAGAAATCATAAATTAGCATTAACTCTACATTGAGATTCTTGTTTTCTTTGTTATCTCCTCCTGCCTTCTTAACATTCATGACAAGAATTAAACCTTGTGGGTGGGGCTGGGTGTGGTGCCTCACATCTCAGCACTTTGGGAGGCCAAGGTGGACAGATCATGAGGTCAAGAGTTTGAGACCAGCCTGGCCAACTTGGTGAAACCCCATTTCTACTAAGAATACAAAAATTAGGCTGGGCATGGTGGTTCACGCCTGTAATCCCAGGACATTGGGAAGCTGAGGTGGGTGGATGACCTGAGGTCAGGAGTTCGAGACCAGCCTGACCAACATGGTGAAACCCCATCTCTTCTAAAAATACAAGAATTAGCCAAGCATCGTCTCGGATGCCTGTAATCCCAGCTACTTGGGAGGCTGAGGCAAGATAATCACTTGAACCTGGAAGGTGGAGGTTGCAATGACCTGAGACCATGCCATTGCACTCCAGCCTGGGCAACAGAGCAAGACTCCGTCTTGGGGCAGGGGGAGGGGGGGCACACATTGAGGGGAATAATAAATATCATCGCATTTAATTTCAAACTGAAATCTTATCAACTAACCATGCTTCTCTTCCACTGCCTCATGATGATTAGCTATTAAAAAAGAACAAACAAACTGTAGCTCTTTTTTGTGTATAGACGTAAATTTTCATTTCTGGCTGGGCACGGTGGCTCATACCTGTAATCCTAGAACCTTGGGAGGCCGAGACTGGCGGATCACCTGAGGTTGGGAGTTCAAGACCAGCCTGATCAACATGGAGAAACCCCATCTCTACTAAAAACACAAAATTTAACACAAAAAAACCCTTTAATTTCTATAGGACAAATGCCAAGGAATGTGATTGGTGGGTTGTATGGTAAGTGTAT
>NW_016108098.1:320214-324751 GCF_001604975.1 Cebus imitator | reverse complement strand
GATGAAGTCTTGTTCTGTCTCCCAGGCTGGAGTACAATGGCATGATCTGGGCTCACTGCCGCCTCCGCCTCCTGGGTTCAAGTGATTCTGCCCTCAGCCTCCCAAGGAGCTGGGATTGCAGGTGCCCACCACCATGCCCGGATAATTTTTGTATTTTTAGTAGAGACAGGGTTTCACCATCTTGGCCAGGCTGGTCTCAAACTCCTGACCTCAAGTGATCTGCCTGGCTCAGCTTTCCAAAGTGCTAGGATTACAGGTATGAGCCACTGCACCCAGCCCATAGAGTAAGATTTTTTAATTATTATTTTTTTTGAGACAGAGTCTCGTTGTGTCACCCAGGCTAGAGTGCAGTGCTGTTATTTTGGCTCACTGCAACGTCCTCCTCCCAGGCTCAAGTGATTTTCATGCCTCAGCCTCCCGAGTATCTGGGATTATACGCATGTGCCACCACACCCAGCTCATTTTTGTATTTTTAGTAAAGACAGCGTTTCACCATGTTGGCCAGGCTGATCTCAAACTCCTGGCCTCAAGTGATCTGCCCACCTCAGCCTCCCTAAGTGCTGGGATTACAGGCATGAGCCACTGCAACCGGCTGAATTTTAATGAAGTCCATTATATCAATTTTTCTCTTTTTATGGATCCTGCTTTTGTCAGGTCTTAAAACCCTTTGCCTACCCCCAGCTCCTGAATATTTTCTCCTATTTGTTTTCCTAGAAGTTTTATAGTTTTACAGTTAAACATATGATCTATTTTGAGTAATTTTTTTATATAAGGTGTGAAGTTCATATTTTTGGCTATGGATGACCAATTACTTCTGCACTATTTGTTAAAAAGACTATTCTTCCTAAACTGAGTTGTTTTTGCATGTTTGTGCAAAATCATTTGGCTACACTTGTATGGGTCTATTTCTGGGTTGTTTATCTGTTCTGTAGATCTGTGATCCTATCCGTTCATCTGTACCACACCGTCTTGATTATTGTTGCTACACAGTCAACCTTAAAATTGAATAGAGTGATTGCTCCCACTTAATTCTTTGTTTTCAAGATTTTCACTGTATTTTCTTTTTGAGAGAAATGAAATTGTATATAAAACTGGCCATTGGTTTAAGTCAACGTTCTTTCAAATTTTTGGCAAATGAAAGATTTTGTTATTTTTATCTTATGTTATTTATTAGTGAATAATAAATGATTCTGGCTGGATGCAGTGGCTCATGTTTGTAATGCCAACACTTTAGGAGGCCAAGGTGGGAGGATCATGTGAGCCCAGGTGTTGGAGACTAGCCTGGATGACATAGTGAAACCCCTGTCTCTACAAAAATTAAGTATATAAAGGCCAGGTGTGGTGGCTTAAGCCTATAATCCCAGCAGTGTCAGAGGCCAAGGTGGGTAGATGGCTTGAGCCCAGGAGTTCCAGACCAGCCTAGGCAATATGGAGAAGCCCCATCTCTACAAAAAATACAAAAATCAGCCAAGCATGGTGGCACACGCCTGTATTTCCAGCTACTTGGGAGGCTGAGGTGGGAGGATCACTTGAGACCACTAGGTCAAGGCTGCAGTGAGCCCTGATTTTGCCACTGCACTCCAGCCTGGATGACAGAGCGAGACAGTGTCATTTGTTCGTTCGTTCATTCATAATCAATCACATCAAAAGTGTAATGTCTGATTAAATATTATGAAATAATGTATCTTAATAATTATCCAGCCCAACTACCAATTTTGGTTTTAGGGCTCATATTTTCTGTATACCTCTCCTTGTTAGTATTGATTTTAAGTAAGTTGCCTAATTAAAAGAACTTTAAATGGCAAGTTGAATATATTAATAGCACGCTCATTTTGTCTTTTTTAGATGGTGTTATCTGAAAAGGTTAGTCAGCTGATGGAATGGACTAACAAAAGACCTGTGATAAGAATGAATGGAGACAAGTTCCGTCGCCTTGTGAAAGCCCCACCAAGAAATTACTCTGTTATTGTCATGTTCACTGCTCTCCAACTTCATAGACAGTGTGTCGTTTGCAAGTATGAACTTTCAACTACACTTTAAATAACTCATAAAATGTTAACCATTTCTCAATCCCAGAAGAGCCAAATTAGTGCAGTGGGTACTTAAATAATATGTATACCTTACTTAGGATGTCTGTGGTAGCAATACTACTGCTCTTTTATAGTCAATTCGTGGTTATCCATATTAGTGGGGGAAGCATGAATAAAGTATTGTGGTAGCCATCATAAAATTAACTTAAAAATCAAACAGTCATCTTATAAATTAGTATCAACTTGGCCAGGCATGGTGGCTCATGCCTGTAATCCCAGCACTTTGGGAGGTCAAGGCAGGTGGATCATTTAAGGTCAGGAGTCTGAGACCAGTCCGGCCAAAATGGTGAGACCCCGTCTCTACTAAAAAATAAAATACAAAAATTAGCTAGGCATGGGTTGCACACCTGCAGTCCCATATATTTGGGAGGCTGAGGCAGGATAATCGCTTGAACCTGGGAGGCAGAGGTTGCAGTAAGCTGAGATCATGCCACTGCACTCCAGCCTGGGCAACGGAGCAAGGCTCTGTCTCAAAAAAAAAAAAAAAAATTGATATCAACTTATATAAATATATGCCAGTAGCACTGATGTAGTATTTTATTATTTATAAGTGCTTTCAACTTCATGCTCTTGTATTGTCAAAATCCCAGAAGGTAGGAAAAGCAAATATCCTACCATTTTTAGAAGAAACAGGCTCCAGAATTTTAACTGGTCTACCCAATGCTTGAGATGTTTACTAGTGCAATGATGGTGGCTTCATCCAAGTTTGGAATATAAGAAAACTGATAATTTAAAGAAAAATAAAAAAAACAAAGATGCAGTTGGGTGTGGTAGCTCTTGTCTGTAATCCAGCACTTTGGGAGGCTGAGGCAGAAGGATCACTTGGGCCCAGGCATTGGAGACCAGCCTGGGCAACATAGTGAGACTTTGTATCTATAAAAATAAACAAAATTAGCTGGGTATGGTGGTATGCCTGTAGTCCCAGCTACTCCAGAGGCTGAGGTGGGAGGATCACTAGACCCTGGGAGGTTGAAGCTATAGAGGGCTATAATCATCCCACTGCACTGCAGCCTGGGTGACAGAGCAAGAGCCTGTCTCAAAAACAAACAAACAAAAAACAAAGATGCACGTGATCTCTTGTGAAATGTAAAAAAGTTGAACTCCTAGAAGCAGAGTAGAATGGTGGTTTTGAGAGGCTCGGGAGAGGACATGGGGGGAAGTGTATAAAGTTTTAGTTAGATGAGAGGAATAAGTTCTGGTGATCTATTACACAGCATGGTGACCATAGTTAATGTATTGTAGATTTTGAAATTGCTAATAACATTTTAAATGCTCTCACCAGCAAAAAATAATAAATACGTAAGGTGATGGTTACATTAATTATTTTTTTTAATCCCAAAGATCCATGATTGAGGAATGTTTCTAATTTCCCAATTGTTTTGTAGTGATTGTAAACCTTGGAGGTGGAGACTAATCTTGCTGATGTTTTCATCAAACAGTGGTTTATTGATTTTGTTTTGTTGTTTCCGAATTATCTTAGGAGCAAAGATTGCTATTTTTATTTTAAATAAAAACACCATGAACAATTCAAAATGGTGGATACTAAAAAATAAAATAGCATTCAGGAAAATTTGTGCTCAAAAATTAAAAAATAAATAAAATAAAATAGCTTTTGCCTTTTAGTGTCCTTTTACTTATATTTTATCAGTGTACCTGATCAGGTAATTAACTTTAAATGAAATGACTGAGGGGAGGGGGCGGAAAAAAAAAGGAAAGAAAAAATGACCAAACTACTGTATGAGAAATTAATAAAAACTAGGAGGTGCTTCAGATTCTGACAGCCTGAGACATGCAAAGGAAGAGATAGCTTGTTTCAGAATGGTGTGCTCTGCTACCCCAAGCCTTGATAACTTTTTTATTTATTTATTTATTTATTTTTAAAAATTTTTTTGAGAGGGAGTCTCACTCTCGTCATGTAGGTTGGAGTGCAGTAGTGTGATCAGGGCTCACTGCAACCTCCACCTTCTGGGTTCAAGTGATTCTCCCTCTTCAGCCTCCTGAGTAGTTGGGATTACAGGCGTGCACCACTACACCCGGCTAATTTTTGTATTTTTAGTAGAGACAGGGTTTCTCCTTGTTGGCCAGGCTAGTCTTGAACTCCTGACCTCAGGTGATCCACCTGCCTTGGCCTCCCAAAATGCTAGGATTACAGGCGTGAGCCACCGCACCCAGACTTGATAACTTTAACGATTTTCTCTCTGGAGCTAGGGTATAGTCAAGGTATTTGGTTCTATAGTGCTTATTTTGTGGAGTATATGCTGAATATAAATTAAAAATAAATAGAAGAAGAAAAAGGAATCATAAGTAATAACTATGAATAAACTTGAAACCTAGAATTACTTCTAATTCAGTCAGTTCACTCAGTAGCAATCAAGAGTATACAAAAATAGCGAAGAACAAACACAAACTCCTTCATAATTGTCTATTAAATGCAAATTAATGGAATT
>NW_016108098.1:313526-320168 GCF_001604975.1 Cebus imitator | reverse complement strand
TCGCTCTTTTGCCCAGGCTGGAGTGAAGTGGTGCAATCTCGGCTCACTGCAACCTCCACCCCCTGGGTTCAAGCGATTCTCCTGCCTTAGCCTCCCAAGTAGCTGGAATTACAGGCACCCGCCACCAAGCCTGGCTAATTTTTGTTTTTGTTTTTGTTTTTGTTTTGTTTTGTTTTGAGACAGAGTCTCACTCTGTCACCCAGGCTGGAGTGCAGTAGTACGATATCGGCTCACTGCAACCTCTGCTTCCCAGGTTCAAGCAGTTACCTGCATCAGCTTCCTGAGTAGCTGAGATTACAGGTGTGAGCCACCATGCCCGGCTAATTTTTGTACTTTTAGTAGAGATGGGGTTTTACCATCTTGGCCAGGCTGGTCTTGAACTCCTGACCTCGTGATCCACCTGTCTCGGCCTCCCAAAGTGCTGGGATTACAGGCATGAGCCACTGGGCCCAGCCAGCATCTTATTTTCTGTAAGACCAAATTTAATATTAACCCAAATTTTTCTACACTCATTCAACAAATAAAAATTAAGCAACAGCAATGTGAATAATACTATATCTGTGGTGCTCTTGGGATGAAAATTGTAAAATAGATTTCCTATCCTTATCATCTGGTTAAGGAAATGAGTTACACCTATGAAAATTTAGATGGCAATATGAGGCAATTTGTGATTACCAGATCAACTGTACATATAATAAATCCTATAAAATTTGCATAAAGAAAGTTAATAGGAGTGATTAGCATTGGCCTAATGGAGGAAATAAGACTTGTGCTAGGGCTAGACAAAGGGGTCAAGTGTTGATACAGTCAGGATATTCTGGTTACAAGCATGATGTACACAATAGCAGAAGGATAGAGGTAAATAAAATACTGGGAATAAAGGGCTCTGTTTGAGATTGATTAGTAATAAGGTTAGATAAAATTAGGTGTATTATTTGGAGCTATGTGATGAAGCTTCAATAACTAGTGAAAGAGATTAGAGACTATTCTGAAGGTAATAAGAATGCAGCAGTGATTTCTGAGAAGTGTTTCAGGAAAGTAGCAATTTAGGAAGATGGATGTATATTGGAGTATAAGAAGGATTGGAGGAGGGCCAGGCGTGGTGGCTCACGTCTATAATCCCAGCACTTTGGGAGGCCAAGGCAGGCAGATCAACTGAGGTCAGGTGTTTGAGACCAGCCTGGCCAACATGGTGAAACCCTGTTTCTACTAAAAATACAAAAATTAGCCGGGAGTGGATGGTGGCCGCCTGTAATCCCAGCTACTTGGGAGGCTGAGGCAGGAGAACCGCTTGAACCCAGGAGATGGAGGTTATAGTGAGCTGAGATGGCAGCACCGCACTCCCGCCTGGATGACAGAGCAAGACTCCATCTCAAAAAAAAAGGACTGGAGGAGGAGAAACCAGAGTCAATACTTTTTAATATCCTACTATTAGATAACAGATATCTGACCTTAAATGATAGCAATAAAAATAGGATGGTTTGGAATGAAAAGTTGATCACAAGTGAGAATTGACAGATCTTGAAAACTGAAAGCATATGGGAGATACAGAAAAATTCAAAGATGACTTGAGGTTTCAATTAATTTGGTTTTTTGTTGTTTTTGAGATGGAGTCTTGCTCTGTTGCCCAGGCTGGAGTGCAGTGGCTCGATCTTGGCTCACTGCAACCTCCGCCTACTGGGTTCAATAATTCTCCTGCCTCAACCCCCTGAGTAGCTGGGATTACGGGTGGCTACCACCATACCTGGCTAATTTTTGTATTTTTAATAGAGACGGGGTTTTGCCATGTTGGCCAGGCTGGTCTTGAACTCTTGACCTATGGTGATCTACCTACCTCTGCATTCCAAAGTGCTGGGATTAGCACTTTGAAATTAATTAAGGCGTGAGCTGGCCTCAATTAATTTCAATTCCTAGAGTCTTCTTATCTTTCATCCTAATAACTTATCTGATTATGTTATTTACCACATAGCATTTGTACTTCAGATTTTAAAAAATGGATTAATATTGTATTTTTACTTTTTTTAGTGAATATACTGCTGCCATGTCGTTGAAGTCTTAGAAGTAATGTAGGGTATTGAAAGTTATTGTAGAGACAATTAGCTGTGTATTTCCAATGATTGTTGAAAGAGTTTTGGGATAAGAAACAGGCACAAAGTATGAAATGGAGTCAGGTAATTACTACTTCTGATGAAATCCCTAACTTAGGATAAGGCTTCTCTTATGCCAAAACAAGGTTTGTCTTAACCCTGACAGCACAATCTGACCTGTCAGTGTTTTTTATTCTCTCTCCCATTGGAAAAACTTTTATTGCTTGCTTGGACTTGTTTTACTGGTGATAAATGAGATTGTTTTCAAAAAGTATTTTATATGTTATCTTCACAAATTTCATTGCATCCAGGCAAGCCGATGAAGAATTCCAGATCCTGGCAAACTCCTGGCGATACTCCAGTGCATTCACCAACAGGATATTTTTTGCCATGGTGGATTTTGATGAAGGCTCTGATGTATTTCAGATGGTAAGATCTTTGGTTTATTCTGCTATGTAAAAATAGGTAAAATACAGTCAAAGTAGAATACATTTTTTTCAGTGGCTATAAGACATTAAATAGGATTGCTCTTATGTAAGATCTAGAGTAGCAAACTAAAAGCTAAACTCAAGCTAACCATAAAATGTAGTTATCAATGCTAACTTACTAGAGTATGAAAATTGGATAGTAATTGAATAACGTATTTTTATTGTAGTAAAATACATAAAACAAACTGTCATTTTAACCGTTTTTTTCTTTTTTCTTTTCTTTTTTTTAAATTTTTTTTCTTTTAGATTATTAAGATGGGGTTTCACCGTGATGGCCAGGCTGGTATTGAACTCCTGACCTCAGGTGATCTACCCACCCCGGCCTCCCAAAGTGCTAGGATTACAGGCGTGAGCCACTGCGCCGCGCCGTTTTAACCATTTTAAGTATATAATTTATTAAGGAAATTTTGAAATCACAGCATGAGTCCCAGCATTATGTGATATTGAAGTCCTTAGTACAGCCAGGTTCCTATCTTTATTCCCTTACCTCTTTTTAAAATTTTTTATTTTTATGTCAATAATTTTGGGGCAACAGGTGGTTTTTGGTTACATGGATAAGTTCTTTAGTGGTGATTTCTGAGATTTTGGTGCACCCATCACCCAAGCAGCATACACTGTAGCCAAATATGTAGTTTTTAATTCTTCACTTCCCTCTGACCTTTCCCCCGCAAAGTCCATTATGTCAATCTTATGCCTTTGCATCCTCATAGTTTATCTCCTACTCATATATGAGAACATAACAATATTTCATTTTCCATTCCTAAGTTACTTCACTTAGAATAATGGCCCCCCTGCTCCATCCAAATTGCTGCAAAATACATTATTTCATTCCTTTTTATGACTGAGTAGTATTTCATGCTTTATCTATACCACATTTTCTTTATCCACTCGTTGGTTGATCAACAATTAGGTTGGTTCCATATCTTTGCTATTGTGAATCGTGCTGCTATAAATATGTGTGCGTATGTGTCTTTTTTATATAATGACTTCTTTTCCTTTGAGTAGATACCCAGTAGTGGGATTGCTGGGTCTAATAGTAGTTCTACTTTGAGTTCTTTAAGGAATTTCCATACTGTTTTCCATAGTGGTTGTACTAGTTTACATTCCCACCAGCAGTGTTAAAAGTGTTCCCTTTTCACTACATCCACACCAACATCTATTGTTTTTTTACTTTAATTGTGGCCATTCCTGCAGGCATAAAGTAATATCTCATTGTGGTTTTGATTCGCATTTCCCTGATAATTAGTGATGTTGGCCATTTATCTTCTTTTGAGAAATGTCTATTCTTGTCCTTTACCCACTTTTTGATGGGATTGTTTTTCTCTTGCTGATTTGAGTTCTTTGTAGATTCTGGATATTAGTCCTTTGTCAGAAGCGCAGTTTGCAAATTTTTTTTGTTTTTTTTTTAAGACAGAGTCTCACTTTGTCACTCAGGCTGGAGTGCAAATGGCTCGATCTCAGCTCACTGCAACCTCTGCCTCCTGAGTTCAAGCAATTCTCCTGCTTCGGCCTCCCGAGTAGCTGGGACCACAGGCGCGTGCCACCACGCCTGGCTAATCTTTTTTTTTTTTCAGTAGAGATGGGGTTTCACTGTGTTGGCCAGGGTGGTCTCAATCTCCTGACCTTGTGATTCACCCACCTTGGCCTCCCAAAGTGCTGGGATTACAGGCGTGAGCCACCGCGCCCAGCCAGATATTTTTTTCTACTCTGTGGGTTGTTGGCTTACTCTGCAGATTATTCCTTTCGCTGTGCAGATGGTTTTTAGTTTAATTAGGTCCCATTTTTTAAATTTTTATTTTTGTTGCATTTGCTCTTGGGGTCTCAGCCATGAATTCTTTGCCTAAGCCAATGTTTAGAAGAGTTTTTCAGGTGGGTATGATGGCTCACGCCTATAATCCCAGCACTTTGGGAGGCCGAGGCAGTTGGATCACTTGAAGTCAGGAGTTCAAGACCATCCTGGCCCCATCTCTACTAAAATACAAAAGTTAGCCAGGTGTGGTGGCAGATTCCTGTAGTCCCAGCTACTCGGGAGGCGCAGGCATGAGAATCACTTGAATCCAAGAGGTGGAGGTTGCAGTGAGCCAGGATCACACCACTGCACTCCAGCCTAGGTGATAGAACAAGACTCAGTCTCAAAAACAAAAAAGATTTTTACAATGTTATCTTCTAGAATTTTTATGATTTCAGGTATTAGAGTTAAGTCTCTGGTCCATCTTGAGTTGATATTTTTCTTCCCTTACCTCTAGTCTTAGCAGAAAAGTAGATCTTTTCTTGTTTGGAACTGAACCTTTTTCCTGTGCCCTGGATCCCATACTCACCTTCCCTGTCAATCATGACCTCTCACAACTATTTTTGTTTGTTCGTTTTTGAGACAGAGTCTCACTCTGTTGCCCAGGCTGGAGTGCAGTGGCACAATCTCGCCTTACTGCAACCTCTGCCTCCTGGGTTCAAGCAATTTTCCTGCTTCAGCCTCCCAAGTAGCTGGGATTACAGGTGCCTGCCACCACACCTGGCTAATTTTAAAAATTTTAATTTAATGTAATTTTTTTTTTTGAGACAGAGTCTCACTCTGTTGCCCAGGCTGGAGAGCAGTGGCTTGATCTCAACTCATTGCAACCTCTCCCTCCTGGGTTCAAATGATTCTCCTGCCTCAGCCTCCTGAATAGCTGGAATTACAGGTGCCTGTCACCATGCCCGGCTAATTCCTGACCTCAGGTGATCCACCTGCCTCAGCCTCCCAAAGTGCTGGGATTACAAGCGTGAGCCACTGCACCCAGCCTATTTTTAACTTCAGTCTCTCTATTAGTTCTTCCCCCTTGCATATAAATACTTAAGGACATAGATTCAATTTTGTCTTTGTTTATAAATGTGTCTAACTCATGTATTTGAACGTATTTTACTCAATTGTATAAAACATAAAAGGAAAAAGCTAGATATAATGCCTTGATATACATCTTCATATGAATGACTTCCCAATCTAAAAATTTATTATGTCCCAAATTAAACTTCTATCTCTTCCACTTTCACCCAAGCCTCATCTTGTGTTCTGCATCATTAGTGACACTTTTTTGTCATCTTCATCTTCTTGTACAACATGTGTCATAGCCATACCCCCTTTATATTCCAAGGCCCACATTAATCTCATTCAAGCTAAAGTAGTAAGTAGCCTTTTAACTGGTCTACTTACCTTCCATTTAGCACTGTCTCCATATTGCCTGCTATAACATTTCCCAGAGTTTTTTCTAAATGGTATTAATAAGAATTTTTGGAAAAATATAAATTTGGAAAACCCTAGTTTAAACAAAATTAAGCTTTCTTTTTACTTCAGGGTTCAAGAACTAGGAAGAGGCTAAGTTCTTACCCTACTTGCAAGCTAACATGTTAGCCTGCTACAGTTTCAGGGATGCCAGCAGAAAATATGACACTCCTGAGTCAGAGTCCACCAAAGGACTTTTTGCTGTTTATTTTTGAGATTAGGTCTTGCTGTGTTTCCCAAGCTAGTCTTGAACTCCTGTGGTCAAGTAATCCTCCCTCCTTAACCCCCTGAGTAGCTGGGATTACAGGCTTTTGCCACCATGCCTGGCTCAAGTTAAAGGACTTTACTACTCACAGTAAGTAGCCATAGTGTCAGCATTTTCTTGCATAGGTTCCCCAAGCCCCACTTCCCATAGGGCAATCCAAAGAAGGTCAGTGGTCAGCTACTTAGAAGGCTGGGGCAGGAGGATTGCTTGAGATCAGGAGTTTGAGGCTGCAGTGAGCTGTGATCATGCCTCTGCACTCTAGCCTGAGCAGCAGAGCAAGACCCCAACTCTTTTTATTTTATTGTACTTTAAGTTCTGGGGTACATGTGCAGATTGTGGAAGATTATTACATAGGTATACACATGCCATGGTGGTTTGCTGTATCCATCCCCGTCACCTACATTAAGGTATTTCTCCTAATGTTATCCCTCCCCAATCCCCCCACCCTCTGCTATACCTCCCCTAGCCCCCCACCCCCCAACAGGCTCCAGTGTGTGATGTTCCCCTCCCTGTGTCCATGTGTTCTCATTGTTCAGTCACCACTTA
>NW_016108098.1:310199-312896 GCF_001604975.1 Cebus imitator | reverse complement strand
AGAGACGGGGTTTCACCATGTTGACCAGGATGGTCTCGATCTCTTGACCTCGTGATCCACCCGCCTTGGCCTCCCAAAGTGCTGGGATTACAGGCTTGAGCCACCGCGCCCGGCCTTTTTTTTTTTAAGACAGAGTTTCACCATATTGGTCAGGCTGGTCTCGAACTCCTGACCTCAGGTGATCCGCCTGCCTCGGTCTCCTAAAGTGCTGGGATTACAGGTGTGAGCCACTGTGCCCAGCCCACCAACTCTTAAGAAAACAACAAAGAGGGCCAATGGGCTGCATTATGGGAGAGGAACACCAAGCTCTGGGGACCCATATTTTCTGTAATGGATAGTAAGTGTGCCTCCCCTTTGCTATGGAGGTAGACTGTGTAAACACCCAAGGGCTTCATCTTGCCCACTGCCTAGACAGAGCCAATTCATCAAGACAGAGGAATTGCAATAGAGAAAGTAATTCATGCAGAGCCAGCTGTGCGGGAGACCAGAGTTTTATTATTACTCAAATCAATCTCCCCAAGCATTTGGGGAGCAGAGTTTTAAAAGATAACTTGGTGGGTGGATTAAAGCCAGTGAACCAGGAGTATTGATTGGTCAGAGGTGAAATCATGGGGAGTTAGAGCTGTCTTCTTGCCACTGAGTCAGTTCATGGGTGGAAGTCACAAGATCAGATGAGCCAGTTTATTGATCTGGGTGGTGTGAGCTGATCCATCAAGTGCAAGGTCTGCAAAATATCTCAAGCACTGATCTTAGGAACAGTTTAGGGAGGGTCAGAATCTTGTAGCCTCCAGCTGCATGACTCCTAAACCATAATTTTCCATCTTGTGGCTAATGTTAGTCATACAAAGACAGTCTAGTTCCCAGGCAAGAAGGAAGTGTGCTTTGGGAAAGGGCTGTCACCATCTTTGTTGAAACTATGAACTATAAATTTCTCCTAAAGTTAGTTCAGCCTACAACCAGGAATGAACAAGGATGGCTTGGAGGTTTGAAGCAAGTTGGAGTCAGTTAAGTTGAATCTTTTTCACACTGTCTCAGTCATAATTTTGCAAAGGCAGTTTCAACTGTCTTCCAAAGATATGCAAATATCCTTGAGAAGATTGTCCAGAACAAAGGCAGTTAGTGCCTTTACCCACAAGATGTGCAGAAACATGAGAAAGTCATGAATTGTCTCCCAACACAGCTTTTCAGAGATCAGAGACATTAACATGCTGATGCTGGTATGCGTTATATTTTCCAGTGGGGGCTCTAATATACAGAATTTCTCATATTATCAGATCACTTAATGGAGCATTTGGCTAGATTCCATGGAACACACTTTTTTTTGTTGTTTGTTTTGTTTTTGAGATGGAGTCTCACTCGGGCTGGAGTACAATGGCTCGATCTTGTTTCACTGCAACCTCTGTCTCCCGGGCTCGTGCGATTCTCCTGCCTCAGCCTCCCAGGTAGCTGGGATTATAGACACCCACCACCACACCTGGCTAATTTTTTGTATTTTTAGTAGAGACAGGGTTTCACTATGTTGGCCAGGCTGATTTCAAACTCCTGGCCTTCTGATCCGCCCACCTTGGCCTCCCAAAGTGCCAGGATTATAGGTGTGAGCCACCGCCCCCAGTTTGCAACACACTTTTGGAAGGAGTAGTGTATAGACTGAAGCCAGAATTCCTTAGTCTTTCTAACTTCATATACTCTTTACTCCAGTCACACCATTCCCATTATCATATTCTTTGATGCACTCTCTTATGTCAGCACTGTTGATTGTTCATTTACAACAACATGAAGCATCCTTTCTTCCCTGCCTGCTTTCTCTCTACTCTCAAAATTCTGCTTACATTTTAAGCCTTGTTTCAGATACTCCCTGTAAGCTTTTTCAACTTCTCCAGATAAAAAGTGAGTCACTCCTTTGCTTGTATTGTTATACTACTTGCCTTAAATTTCTATTATATGTTTATTCACATTTTGTCTTACAGTAGAGTTAGCTCTGTAGTTGTTTGAAAGTCTCCCTTAGAATATAGTTACTACTTAGTTAATGGCAGAGCCATATCCTATAGCTATCAGTGCTAATCACATAATGGGTATTCAGTAAATGTTGAAAAAATGGCTTAATGTTCCCATTTTACAATATATCCTTCATTGTGCTATTCATATTCCAATCTCACATAGCAATTTCCATAAATCAGAATCAGTGCATTTATAAAAATGTTGTAACCTAAAGGGTTAGTGCATTTAGAATTTATTAGACCAAGGGAAACAATTTCTAGAGTTTAAGAAATTGAGGTTGGGCGTGGTGGCTCACACCTGTAATCCCAACACTTGGTGGGAGGCCAAGGCGGGGGGATCCCTTGAGGTCAGGAGTTTGACACCAGCCTGGCCAACATGGTGAAATCCCATCTCTACTAAAAATGCAAACTTTAGCCAGGCGTGGTGTTGGACGCCTGTAATCCCAGCTACTTGGGAGGCTGAGACAGGAAAATTGCTTGAACCCAGGAGGTGGAGGGCGCAGTGAGACAAGATCATGCCACTGCACTCCAGCCTGGATGATAGAGCAATACTTTGTCTCAAAAAAAATTGCTTTTTAATTCTCTACTATTTAGGTTATAATTATTTCAGAAATTAAAATTTTTAATTCCATTTATTTTAAGAAGATAACACATAACTTCTGTTTTTTTTTTTTTTTTTTTTTTTTTTTTTTTTTTTTTT
>NW_016108098.1:308822-309999 GCF_001604975.1 Cebus imitator | reverse complement strand
AGAGACGGGGTTTCACCATGTTGACCAGGATGGTCTCGATCTCTTGACCTCGTGATCCACCCGCCTCGGCCTCCCAAAGTGCTGGGATTACAGGCGTGAGCCACCGCGCCCGGCACACATAACTTCTGTTAGTGATTTGTAAAAATAAAAAAACCAGTTTTTTCTACCTCAAATAGTTTTTTTTACTGATAATATAATATTTATACATATTTATAAATATGTACATGTGATATTTTGGTACCTGCATAGAATGATCAAGTCAGGATAGTTGGAGTATCTGTCACCTTGAATATTTATTATTTCTATATGTTGGGAACATTTCAAGTCCTCTCTTCTAGCTGTTTTGAAATATATAATACATTGTTGTTAATTATAGTCACCGTACTCTGCTATCGAACATTAGATCTTACTCCTTCTATCTAACTGTATGCTATGAATTTGACTACTCTAGGTACCTACTATAAGTGAAATCATATAGTATTTGTCTTCTTGTGACTAGCTTATTTCACTTAGCATTGTGTCCTCAATGTTCATCCATATTATAGCATGTGTCAGAACTTCCTTCCTTTTCAAAGCTGAATAATATTGCATTGTATGTATACACCTTCTTTTGTTTACCCAAACATTTGTCAGTGGATACTTAGGTTACTTCCACATTTTGGCTATTGTGAACAATGCTGCTATGAACATGAATATTCAAATAATCTCTCTAAGACCTACTTTCATTTCTTTTGGTTAAACACTTAGAAGTGGAATTGCTAGATCATATGGTAATTCTATTTTTAATATTTTGGAGAACCTCCATGCTGTTTTCCATAGCAGATGCACCATTTTATTTTCCCACCAGTGGTACACAGGTGTTCCAATTTCTCCACATGCTTGTAACCACTTGTTGTTTTCTAGTTTTTTGTTTGTTTGTTTTGGATAATAGCCATCTTAATGAGTGAGGTGGTATCTCGTGGTTTTGGTTTTTATTTCCGTAATGATTAGTAATGTTGAACATCTTTTCATGTGTTTGTTGGCCATTTGTGTATCTTCTTTGGAGAAATATCTATTCAAGTTCTTTGCCCATTGTGTGTGTGCGTTGCCCATTGTTAAATCAACTTGTTTTTTGTTGCTGAGTTGTAGGAGGTCTTTATATTTTATAAGTTTTGTTATTGTTGTATTTTGTTTCTTT
>NW_016108098.1:305362-308601 GCF_001604975.1 Cebus imitator | reverse complement strand
TTGACCAGGATGGCCTCGATCTGTTGACCTCGTGATCCACCCGCCTCGGCCTCCCAAAGTGCTGGGATTACAGGCTTGAGCCACCGCGCCCGGCCTTCTTTGTTTGTTTTTTGAGACAGAGCTTCACTGTGTCGCCCAGGCTGGAGTACAGTGGCGCAATCTCGGCTCACTGCAATCTCTGCCTCCCAGGTCCAAGCAATTCTCATGTCTCAGCCACCTAAGTAGCTGGGATTACAGGCATGTGCCACCGTGCTTGGCTAATTTTTTGTATTTTTAGTAGAGACGGGGTTTCACCATGCTCCCCAGGCTGGTCTCGAACTCCTGGTTTCAAGTGATACACCTGCCTTGGCCTCCCAAAGTGCTGGCTTACAGGCATGAGCCACTGTACCCAGACTGTTCTGAATATTAACTCCTTATTAGATAAATGATTTGCAGATAATTCCTCCCATTCCATAGGTCTTCTTTTCACTCTGTTGATTGTGTCATTGGGCTATAAGATGTTTTCAGGCTGGGTGTGGTGGCTCATGCCTTTAATCACAGCACGTTGTGAGGCTGAGGCGAGTGGATCCCTTGAGGTCATTAGTTTGAGACTACCTTGGCCAACATGGTAAAACCCCCGTCTCTACTAAAAATATGAAAAAAAGTAGCTGGGCATCATGGTACATGCATGTAATCCCAGCTACTCGGGAGGCTAAGGCAGGATAATCACTTGAACCCAGGAAGTGGAGGTTGAGGTAAGACTAGATTGCACCACTGCACTGCAGCCTGGGCAACAGAGTGAGACTCCTTCTCAAAAAACAAAAAGATGTTTTCAAATAACTAATTTGTTATAAAGCTATCTTGTTAGTAATCAGGGAAACACAAATTAGTAGTACAATAATGATAAAGTTCAGTCTTCACCCATCAGATCAACTTTTGGCAAGGATACAGGGAAATGAATACATCACTACATTGTTGGGTAGTAGTGTATTTCGGCACAGCCACTTTGGAGGGCAATTTGGCTGTATCCATGTTTTTTTTTGTTTTTTTTTTTTTTTTACAGAGTCTTGCTGGAGTGCAGTGGCACAATCTCAGCTCACTGCCACCTCTGCCTCCTGGGTTCAAGTGATTCTCATGCCTCAGCCTCCTTAGTANACAGAGTCTTGCTGGAGTGCAGTGGCACAATCTCAGCTCACTGCCACCTCTGCCTCCTGGGTTCAAGTGATTCTCATGCCTCAGCCTCCTTAGTAACTGGGATTACAGGCACCCACCACCACGCCGGGCTAATGTTTGTATTTTTAATAGAGACGGGGTTTTACCATGTTGGCCAGGCTGATCTCAAACTCCTGGCCTCAAGTAATCTACCTGCCTTGGCCTCCCAAAATGCTAGGATTACAGGCGTGAGTCAACACGCCTGGCCACTATATCCATTTTAATTTAAAAATGTTTATTTGTCTTTTTTTTGAGATGGAGTCTCACTCTGTCAGCAGGCTGGAGTGCAGTGGCACCATCTCGGCTCACTACAGTCTCCCCCTCCCAGGTTCAAGCAATTCTCCTGCCTCAGCCTCCCAAGTAGCTGGGGCTACAAGCATGCACCACCACGGCCAGCTAATTTTTGTATTGTTAGTAGACATGGGGTTTCACTATGTTGGCGAGGATGGTCTCTTGACCTCATGATCTGCTCACCTTGGCCTCCCAAAGTGCTGGGATTACAGGCGTGAGCCACTGCTCCGGCTAATTTAAAAATGGTGACCTAACAATCCCATTTCTAGAGAATCACTTTCACATGGGTATAGGGAGATAAGCATAAGGATGCTCACTGCAACATAATTTTTAGTTGATAAAAAGGAAAAAAACTCTCTTAAGTCCAACAACAGCATAGTAACTTTGAGAGTGAGGTTGGCTTTATATATTTATATGCACCTGCATTTACATAAATGCAGGTGCATATAAGTGATGTATGTGTGTGTACATGTAATATACACATACATATGTATATATATCATAGATCTTTCAAACATGGTTGAGTTAAAGCATATTGCAGAATGATACCATTAATATGATACCATTTATGTTAAAATAAAACAGATAGCAATATTACATGTTTTCTGGTGGTATATACACATATATGTCAAAAAGATCTGACCAAATATGCATTCCTAGCTAAGAAATCTGTATTTTACTCCACTAGAATGGAAACTTCGCCATACCACAGATATTTTAATCTGTTCAGAGATTATGCAAAATGAATACATTTGTGAGCACTAAGATAATTTTATGTAAGCTGAGGTAAGCTCCAAATAGAGTGCATTCTCAATTTGAAGGAACCAAGATAATAAGATAATGCTCTAAAATGGCAGTGAAAAACAGTACAAAATGGTGGCTATATGCAGAAGTAGTCACCTCTAAGAAGGTTCATAAATGTTTACTGATGAGCATCACATTCCTCTATTCTCCATCATGACATGATGATATATTTGAGAAGACAGCACAGGAAATACTAAGAAATATATATTCGGTCAGTCAAGTGTAATACTTAAGGTCACAGGCAGCTTTGCTTTTGAAGCCTGGCTCCTCCAGTTTTCACTCTCCTTAGGCAAATCAAATCACTTAACCTATCTAAACCCAAGCCTCCTCATATTTGTAAAATGCCTAAATTTCAAGATGTTAACTGTGATTAAGATTATTTTCCTGATAATGTATATTTTCATGGGCTCCTTTTTATTCAGCTAAACATGAATTCGGCTCCAACTTTCATCAACTTTCCTGCAAAAGGGAAACCCAAACGGGGTGATACATATGAGTTGCAGGTGCGGGGTTTTTCAGCTGAGCAGATTGCCCGGTGGATCGCAGACAGAACTGATGTCAATGTAAGTTCCCCCACTTTATAGATGGTTTCTTTTTGAATCTTACTGGGAGGCCTTAATTAGTCTTGTCACCATATCACTGTGGTGGTAGTAGTTTGGCAGTCCCTTCATAAGTAGCATTAAACAGAATCATCCTGATGAATGAGTGAAATTACAAAACACCCTCTACTGCCCTGTTGAATTCAGCATGGAAACCACTCTTTCGACCTTCTCAAGTTTGCAGGTTATCCATTTGTACTTGGCAAATCCTTCTTAATCTAAAAGATGTTCGGCCGGGTGCGGTGGCTCACGCCTGTAATCCCAGCACTTTGGGAGGCCGAGGCGGGTGGATCACGAGGTCAAGAGATCGAGACCATCCTGGTCAACATGGTGAAACCCCGTCTCTACTAAAAA